>NC_083632.1:100000-128984 GCF_963584025.1 Labrus mixtus
AATAACAAAAAGATGACGTGGAGGCTGGTGGGGAATCACGGGAGTTCTCTCTGCTACTCCCCCCTCCTGTGAAAATGACCTCCTTGTTGACCGTAGTCATGACGACCGGGTGAAACCGACCTGAGGAAGAGAATATGTTTACAGACGAGCTGATGTATCCGAGTTTAATTTACATAATATAATAATAATAATAACAGATTGTTGTAGATTTTTTGGATGTGAAAAATGGCAACAAAGAAAAAACACAACCTTGAGACTTGATTTTATTCATTTTGAGTCATTTTCCAAAATGGACGGAGGTTTACATGACTGTCTTTTTTTTCGACACATTGTTCATATCTGTGCGTGATGTTGCCTTCACATGTCGCTGACCTTATCAAAAGACAGAAAAATGCAGAGCGCTGACAGGTCTGTGCGAGTCCTGCCGGGACACGACTCCCCAGCCTGCTGATCCAGAAAAAACGTCCCTCAGGCTGAACCTTTATCCTTTTTTTTGTTCTAGGAGGTCAAAGTGGGAGCGGAGGATAGTCGGGCTCTGAGGACCCGGATCCAGCTGGCGGAGGCGGCTCAGAAGCAGGCGAGGGGGATGGAGATGGACTATGAGGAAGTGATCCACCTGCTGGAGGCCGAGATCGCAGAGCTTAAGACACAGAGGGCGGAGCAACCAGCATCGACCAATAAGGTGACGGATGTAGTGAGGGTGAGCCAGAAAGCTCACCTAGTTTGGCCTTTGATTTATTTCAAAAAACTTTAAAAAAAATAATAATAATAATAATTTCACTCTACATGCTCCCCCTGGTGGTTAAAACATTTCAGTTGGCCATGCATAAACTGGCATTCTTTCTAATGGCCAGCAGGGGGCGACTCCACTGTTTTCAAAGATTTGTTTTTGGTGGGCTTTTTGTGCCTTTATTGTAGAGATAGGACAGTGGAGAGAGTTTTAAATCAGAGAGAGAGAGTGGGGAATGACATGCGGAAAAGAGCCACAGCTTAGAGTCGAACCTGGACGGCCATCTTGGATGACTATGGCCTCTGTACATGGGGCGGGAGCACTAACCACTTACACTACTGGCGCCCCGAATTCACTGTTTTCCAAAAGGAAACAGTCCGCCTCTTCAATCGCCTCTTCTGTATTTTTTTAGGAAAACATTTATTTCTACTCTTTCTCTTCACTTAATATCGTCCCTAATTTTGGACATAAGTTTCTTTACTTAAAATAACGACCAGCAGCCAATTAGCTTAGCTTAGCATAGAGACTGGACACAAGTGGGAACAGTTAGCTGCTCCACCTCAAGCTCAATCCACCTAAAAATAATGTAGATCCATAAAACAGCTGTCACATACAGAGAATGATTCAGTTGACTAAAACGCTTCTCCTGTTGTTCTGATTGTTCTGATCGTTCTGACTGTTCTGATCGTTCTGACTGTTCTGACTGCTCTGATCGTTCTGATCGTTCTGACTGTTCTGATTGTTGTGATTGTTCTGACTGTTCTTATCGTTCTGATCGTTCTGACTGTTCTGATTGTTCTGATTGTTGTGACTGTTCTTATCGTTCTGATCGTTCTGATCGTTCTGATCGTTCTGACCGTTCTGATTGTTGTGATTGTTGTGATTGTTCTGACTGTTCTTATCTTTCTGATCGTTCTGATCGTTCTGATTGTTCTGATTGTTCTGACCGTTCTGATTGTTCTGATCGTTCTGACCGTTCTGATCATTCTGACTGTTCTGATTGTTCTGATCGTTCTGACTGTTCTGACCGTTCTGATTGTTCTGATTGTTCTGATCGTTCTGACCGTTCTGATCATTCTGACTGTTCTGATTGTTCTGATCGTTCTGACTGTTCTGACCGTTCTGATTGTTCTGATCGTTCTGACTGTTCTGATTGTTCTGATTGTTCTGACTATTCTGACCGTTCTGATTGTTCTGATCGTTCTGACTGTTCTGACCGTTCTGATTGTTCTGATCGTTCTGACTGTTCTGATTGTTCTGATCGTTCTGATTGTTCTGGTTGTTGTCATTGTTCTGATCGTTCTGACTGTTGTGATTGTTGTGATTGTTCTGATCGTTCTGACTGTTCTGATTGTTGTGATTGTTCTGACTGTTCTGATTGTTGTGATTGTTGTGATTGTTCTGATCGTTCTGACTGTTCTGATTGTTGTGATTGTTCTGATCGTTCTGACTGTTCTGATCGTTCTGACTGTTGTGATTGTTCTGATTGTTCTGACTGTTGTGATTGTTCTGATTGTTCTGACTGTTCTGATTGTTGTGATCGTTCTGACTGTTCTGACTGTTGTGATTGCTGTGATTGTTCTGATTGTTGTGATTGTTGTGATTGTTGTGACTGTTCTTATCGTTCTGATCGTTCTGATCGTTCTGATTGTTCTGATTGTTCTGACCGTTCTGATTGTTCTGATCGTTCTGACCGTTCTGATCATTCTGACTGTTCTGATTGTTCTGATCGTTCTGACTGTTCTGACCGTTCTGATTGTTCTGATCGTTCTGACTGTTCTGATTGTTCTGATCGTTCTGACTGTTCTGACCGTTCTGATTGTTCTGATCGTTCTGACTGTTCTGATTGTTCTGATCGTTCTGATTGTTCTGATCTTTCTGATTGTTCCCGCAGGAGGAGACGGAGGAGCTGAAGAAGAGAGTGGTCGTCCTGGAGTGTCAACTACGGAAGAGCGAAGCGGCCAAAAAGGGTTTTGAGATGTCAACGGGGAAGCTGCTGAGCTTTGTGGAGGTAAAAAAAAAAATCAAACACTGCCCTCATTTAAGTTTTGTTTAAAGGGGTGTGTCGTTACCATAAATGGTTTATTGGCGGCGTTTCTGAACGCACGTGTCCTCGAACCTGCACGAGCTCGCCGGTTCAGGACATGTGGGATTTATCAGCACTGATTACTCATTAATGTGCGAACCACAGGCGTGCACACGTTTCATTAATGAGATAGAATCGAGAACGTTTTCTACAAACTGCTGATAAATGTTTTCATGTGATTTTCTGTTTGTTTTGTTTCTGCAGAATGTTCAAGAATTCCTGCTCGAAAGTCACGGACCGATGAAAAGCCACAGGTAGCGTGTGTGTGTGTGTGTGTGTGTGTGTGTGTGTGTGTGTGTGTGTGTGTGTGTGTGTGTGTGTGTGTGTGTGTAATAGAAACAGAGGGGGGTGGGGGGGTTTGGGGGAGTTACAGTACTTGTAAGCCTGCTGATCATTAGCAACACGGCGGCTGTGCTAATGAGTCAGTGACTGCGAGCTGCTAAACTGGTTGCCGTTAGCAACCACCATATCTGCAGCTCGAGTGGATGTTTGTGTGTTATGAGGATGTTTCTGTGTGTGTGTGTGTGTGTGTGCGTGTGTGTGTGTGTGTGTGTGTGTGTGTGTGTTATTGTCTGACCCCGACACCATCGTTAGAGTTACATAATGAGAGCTCCTGCAGAGAGCAGAGCCCATTAGCCCTGACACACACACACACACACACACACACACACACACACACACTCTCGGTGGTCCAGCTTGGCCCACTTCAGCCCAGGTAAGCCAGCAGTTAGCTCAGATAATGCTCGCCCGCAGCGAGCAGCAGCAGCGGCGTTATGAAATGACTCGACCTGAGAGACGGTGAGAGGTCACACCGAGAAGATTTCATTTAAACATTTAACACCACAGAAGAAGAAGAAGAAGAAGACTAAGGAGAACCATAGAGTGTATAAAACATGGTGGTGTCTCTGCCTGAGGCGTTTTGAAGCCCAACTGTGGCAGTCGCCATTTTGGACTTGATGACTCTATCTAAAGCGTGGCAGAAACTACACGATTATCTGGGTGACTTACGGCTGCATTTCCCCTTCTTTAAGCCATCCTATTAAAAAAAACATTCTGATATACGAGACGACTGAAGAATGAAAAACAGCGACAACGTCACGCCATCTCCGTGTCTTTTTTCAGAGTTTAACTTCTTTCTTTGTGAGTCGACATTTAAAAGAAGTCCGAATCTATCCTCCTCCGCCATATTTGTTTACTCTACAGTCCCGTTAGAGGGGCTTTCTAAATCCACTCTGATCCTGTATTTGATCATGTCTATAAACCCCTCTATTTCAGCCCTGCTCAGAACAGGCTGTTTCTGTGTCTG
Source organism: Labrus mixtus (assembly GCF_963584025.1). Classification (NCBI taxonomy): domain Eukaryota; kingdom Metazoa; phylum Chordata; class Actinopteri; order Labriformes; family Labridae; genus Labrus; species Labrus mixtus. The sequence goes on from NC_083632.1 coordinate 104,123, forward strand.
TACCTTTAAATATGTTAATGAGCTGTGTCTGACCACGCCCCCTCTCGGGAGGGCTTGGGTGTCTCAGTCTTTCTCGCTCCATGTCCTATTGTTTACGGTGAGAAGGCAGACTCAGAGGGCAGAACAAACACCTAGCTGTGGGAGTGTCACCCACCTGGGGGAGGGGCTACTGCCCTTTGTGATGTCATGAAGGGAAAATCTCCAAACGGCCTGTTTGAGCACACATTTTCTGAAAAGTGGAGCAGGCAGAAGACGGAGAGGATGGACTTTTCTCATAATATTGCTCATTATATGCTTTCCGTCCTCCTTCCTTCCTTCAAATGTCGTTCTAACCTTCTTTTTTCCTCTTTTCCCTCGTCCATATTTGTTCCTTTCCCTTTAACCAGTCTTCATTCTCAGCTTCCTCTTTCTTCTGTTGCTTCCTTTGTTTCCTCTTGAAAACATTTCCTTTCTTCCTCTCTGCTCCTCCTCTCCTCTCCTTTCTTTATCGTTTGATCTGTCCCTATGTCCTTCTTTTTCCTTCCTTCTTTGTCTCCTTAAGTCCTTCCTTTCTGTCTTTATCTTTACTGCTCTTGTTTTTTTAATCCGTCCTGTTTCGATTACATTTTCCTTTTATATTTTGTTTGTGTAATCAGAGTCTCTCTCTCTCTGTCCTCCATTCTGGTCTTTTGTTTTTCTCTCCGTCTCATGGCCGATCTGTTATTTCATCGAGCGTAACATCACGAGTTACCCGCACCTGCTGGTCAGTTGTGCAAGTCCGTCTGTAAATCAGGTCAATCGGTCGTGTGGTTAAGTCACCCAGCTGTGGCACCTCCTGCCCAGGTTTCCTTTTATTCCAGACCAGGTCAGTAGGACACCTCGGCTGCTCTTCCGTAACTTCAGGACCCCCTCAGCTTTAAAAAAAAAAAAAAGATTCCTCACCTGTTTGTGAGCAGAATGAAGCCTGTCCAGGTCGAACGTCTCTTCCTTTCTGTGGAGTCATAAAAAGCTCTTTCTCTCCTGTTAATGGCTTTTTGTTGTTGACGCTGAATACCGCTCTCATTACGGCCATTAGACGGCGCCGTGACGATAAAGCAAAGAACGCCTCATTGTGCAGAGACGAGACGAATAATAAAGACCTGAAGTCCCGTCTGAGTTTCAGGAGAGAGCTCAGCAGAGTTTACAGCCGTCACCACACGGTCGCCTCAGCAGGTTGAGACTTTCACATCAGATTTAAATTGAACATCATGAGGAATATTTAAAGTGTCCGGTGCAGAAAGAAGGGCGAAAGAACCCGTCTGCGTAGAGGCCGTGTTTAAATGTCCAACTTCACAGCAGAACCGACATGTTTACAGCCCGGTGCAAACAGCTGTTTTTGGTTTGAAGAAAAAAAGTTTAGCCAGGTGGAGCATTATGTTGGTATGGATGCAATGAGAATGTTAAAGTGAGCGTTTGGGGGCGCTGGTTAGTGCGCAGTGTATGGACGCCATGGTCCTCCAAGCGGGCGGCCCAGGTTTGAATCCGACCTGTGGCTCCTTTCCTGCGTGTCATTCCCCAATCTATCTCTCTCCCTGATTTCCAACTCTATCCACCGTCCTATCTCCACATTAAAGGCACAAAAAGCCCAAAAATAAATCTTTGAAAAAAACAAAAAAAACAAAAAACAATGGGTGTTTGGGGTACCAGGTACTTTGCCAGCGACCTGTAACGTACATCCTGCTCACGTACAGATGTTACAACAAATTAAAGTTAAAATAGGCACGATTGCCATGCTACTGAGTGTGTGTGTGTGTGTGGAGTTCCGGTCTGTAACACATAAATATGAACGTAAGACGTGATGATGGCTGAGCTAAGTTATGAGGTCTGAGGAGGGCTTCTGTCCGGTGCAGACAACGCAGTCCATCCTGCTAACTGCAGATGTTTTTGTTATTTCTTAGATGCCAAAAATGACCCCACTTCTACTTTCACATTTACCCTGCAGCTCAGAGGATGAAATCATATAGCCGTGCCTGAAACCACCTACAGTACACTCGTGTTCACACTGATCATATGAACTGAACTTGGGGTCAAGTGTGCTCAGATCCGGTCTCGGGTCCCTAATGTGAAACCCCCATAATTCAAGACATATATTATCTGTTGTTCAGCTTTTCAGTGTTTTCTTTTCATCCTTAAACGCTCTTCATTGTAGTCATCAGTAGTATCAGTGAACATATCATTAACATGATCGTACGCTCTCTCTTTGTGCAGCTCTGGAGACGTTAAAGTCGGAGTGTCGTCTCAAGGCCTCCCTCCTCGTTACAAGAAAACTCCATGGACTTCAGCCACGCTCGCTCAGGAGGCAAAGGAGCTCACACGGACTGTCAGAGCCATCCTGGAGGTCGACTGTAAGTGATCTCAGCTCCACGCATGCAGGTCTGCACGTCCTCCTCCTCCTCCTCTGTGTTTCTAAGCCGCCCTGCATGAAGAGTCCCGCCGGATGAAACCAAACTGATCCTGCAACCTGTTGTTGTTCCTGTCCTCCCCGTTTCAGTGCTGACCTTCTAGAGGATCGACGGCACAATGTCAGGACGCTCTGAGACGTCAGCAGGAAACAGACCGAACGCCGTCAACCCGAACTCTCTCTCCCCCAACAACTCCTCATCTCCTCAGAACCTGCTAGCTACGGACTCTTGTCTTAACTCTGCATGAAACTCTGTTTAGTTTCTGTCAACCAGCGCAATTATCACTTCATAGCTTCTGAGTAGTCAATAGGCAATAAACTACGGTTTTTATTCCAGTGTTGTAAACTGAAAAGAAACACACAGGTCAAGTGATTGTTAGTTCAGAGAGGGCCTGATTCACTAAGAATGGATTCAGCAAATAAAAGCTCCTGATATCATGCATCAGTCATGGAGCTGCACTCTCACACTGACGGAGCTCAGTTCTTTCCACATAAAGATGATGAGAAACTTTATCAAGAGTACACACTCTAAACATGTGAGAGTCCTCCCTCAACGGAGCGAGAAAGGTCGACTCAAAGACAAACAACACTGACATCGTCGTCATGGTAACGGCTCCAGAGCGTCTTCACACATGTGGAGCGTGGAGACGCTGACAGCCCCGGATCGATTCAACCCCTGGTTATATTGATAACAGTCATATTTACTGACTTTATTTACAGAGCTTTTATTTTGAAGGCACACAGAGACGTCACATCTCTAATAAACACTGCAGCGCAGTTACCGCCAACTCTCAGCCGATGGTAATTTCTCCACTCTAACTGTTCGTGGCTTGTAGCGCCACTGGTAGTAAATTAGACACTTTCTAAAATGAGGCTGATTTACATAGAAAGAGGCTTTTTCCCCCTATTGACCACATGATGGATCATTTAAACACGCACAAACAGCCTTGGTGCACTTTTTGCTCTGAAGCCCACATAGGAGTGCAGTTAACCCTTTGTGTGTGTGTTTTGTTAAAAGGTTTCCTTTTGAGTCTTTCGTACAGGCGCAGAATCCGTACAATCCTTTAGTGAATCAGGCCCCGACTGTTAGTCTGTGCAGGTTGAAACACTGGAAGGAGACCGACGCACGTTTTAAGGACTACATGAACGTTTAAAAGTTTTGTCGATCAATCACTTTATTATGTGATGAGAAGTCATGAAATCAATGCTGCATTCAAGCCCTTTACCTTTGAGGAAACAGAGCCAAAATGGAGGCTGCTTTTGTAGCACGCCCTAAGCACTTTTAAGAGGCAGAGTTTTATCATTTTAATCTGCCTTTGGAATAAACTACCTGAAGTATTTCACCTATGCAACTAAGCTCTCAAGCTCTATATCCAACCGCCGCGATTTACCAATAGTCGGTGCGCGCTGCGTTCCATCAGAAACACGGTTTGTGCACCCTGCCCCACTGGGTCCATTTCCTGGAGCATAAGCGCAACCATTAGCAGCTGTACAAACGGGATCACAGGAGAGCTACAAGATCACACGGGAATAAATAGAAAAAAAACTTGCAAACAACATGTTGCTTTGTTGTTCATACGGTGCCTGTTTTTACGTAATGTTGAGAAAGTGATGGAACGTACGATCCGAGGTCTGTATATAGTGTTTTATTTTGAAATTGTACTTCAAAACAACCGTCTGACTTCCTGCTTGCAGCGGGCTCCGTCGAAAATAGACTCGGTGCATATTTGAAACCGAGCAGCGAAACAGGAGCATTGACTAGAGAGGCAGTGAACGGCACCGTGGCGTGCAAAGACTGTGTGGAAATTAGCAGTTAGCCTTTCATTTGCTAACCCATTGCTCCACCTTCTCTTCACACTGTGGTCCCTTCTGGCTCCAGAAAACCAATATGGCGTTGGTCAAAATGTCAAACAGGCAACAAACCAATGGACGATGTCACTGCCCCTCCCCCTCCTTCTTTTAAGCAGCTGCTGGTTGGATTCTCGGCTAATATACTTTAAGCTAAAAGTGTTAGCATTCATCAGAAACAGAGATAGTGCCTAAATTCTCGTCACATTCTGGGTATCTGAGGAAACTTTCCCAAAAACGTTGATGTAGTCCTTTAGACCTGGCGTGAACCTCTGTCAATAAACACCTTCATTTAACAAGCAATAGAAGCTTCAACGTCTCAGTATCATAAGGTTGCTGTTTACTGTAGCTAGCGTTCAGTTTCAGAGCGAGTTAGAAAATAACGTACGGTAGCTCTGTGTCAGTCTCTGTTTTCACTGTTAGCTTTGTGTTCGAGCGCCGCCATGCTCGTGTTCGTGCTGTAGATTAGCGAGCTAAACAAAGCTTCATCATCAAACAAAGAGGGAGGAGAAACGCTGGAAAGGTCACCCTCCAACACAAGGTCAGGAGGGATGAAGACGTGAAGGAGCTGTGATATATTCATATTGGAATGCAGCCGTAATGGTCTGATACCAGCACTGATTGAAGGAGTTATCTGCTGTGTGTATTTAATCTTTTTTTTTTCTGAGTAAATATTCTGAATAAAAAACTGTACATAAGACGAGTTCTTCTTTGTAAAGAGGTCAAATATCAGATCACTGTCCTCATTATTTGAAGACTGAAGCAGCTGTATCGATTTGGTTTACAATGTGCTGCAGTTGCTGACCTTTAGAGACGCCCCACAGCTGGCTACACGCGAGACGATTTTAAAAACCTGAGAGACCACAGACATGAGGACAGGTTCAAATAACTCTCCAAACGCACACACGAGGCGACTCGGCCAGACCGCCAGACCACACACCTGCAGTTTGTAGTAACTACTTCACAGAAACTAGATCTCACTGAGACTCCAGTAATCAAACGAGACTCCAGAAGAAAAATAAACATGGTGTCCGTCTCTATGTCGGCTCTGTGGCACAGAATCAAACGTCACCTCATAAAGGCCCTGAGACGCCGAGGAGCTCGTCGCCCTAGTTTTTGTGGTGTGTCCAGCTCCCTCGCTTCCTGTCAGCCTTTTTTTGGGCCAATTTGACATTTTTAATCAGCCTCGGTCGGTGAGAGGAATCCCTCTGATTGGCTGTTAATCTTTGTTAGTCTTTAAATTAGATTTTTCTCACTTTAATGTAGAAATCAAGTATCTCCTCTGAAAATAACTCTGTGAGTCATGACTGTCTACAATGGGTGTAACACCCGAGTCCCACTGTCTGTGATGTTTTCAGAGTTTTCAGAGTCCTATCTTCACTTTGTTTACATCGTTGGGACGGCCGGCTGACTCCTCCCCTCGTGTATAAAAGTTGTTTAATTGAGGGACTAGAGAAAAGAAGAATAACATACTGTACTCACTGCTTAACTGTGTTTCTAGATCACGCTCATTTCAGGTAAATTTACATGCAGTGTGAAGATACGAGCAGAATAAAGATCACTAGCATTAGCATGCTAACACAACAATGCAGCGCCAGTTGTTTTGGTTTCATGCTGGTGCTCAAGGGCGACATCTGCTGGATCAAAACATCACATATAAAGCCTTTAAGCTGCACGAGAACAAAAAAAGGAAGTGACAAAAGCAAGTAGACGACTTCAACTTTTTATCAGTTTACAAAGAACATTATTCTCGATTAGAAGTATCTATATTGGTGGCGCAGTGGGTAGTGTGCGCCCCATGAACAGAGGCTGTAGTCTTCCAAGCGGGCGGGCCAGGTTCAAATCCAACCTGTGGCTCCTTTCCCGCATGTCATTCCTCTCTCTCTCTCTCTCTCTCCCTGATTTCTGACTCTATCCACTGTCCTGTCTCTCTAATAAAGCCACAAAAAGCCCAAAAATAAATCTTAAACAAAAGAAGTATCTATATTAGGAGTGTTGAGCGAAAGCAGTGAGAAAAAGGTTTATTTAACCGCCTTCTTCTTCGCCCTCGTCCTCTTCCGGTTTCCAGTTTTTGGAATGACGATTACAGAGTACCGCCCCCTGCTGGCATGGAGATTTATTTCCTCTTAGCATGTGCAGAATGTACGTGGTGGTTGGCCAGCTGTAGTCTTTGCGATGTGTTCAAGTGCAACTTTTTGGCCAAGAAAAAGGCCTCTAGTTCTTTGCTGTGTTCTTGTTCTGTCTGGGCATTAAGAGAGCAGACTTTTAAAGGCTGCGTCTCAGAGGAGTATCCTGTGGCGTTTGGATGAATCAAACATCTTCTGCCTTCAAACGTTGAAATAACCAGACGCAGGCGGTGTGTTCACGCTTTCAGTCTGGTAGCGACGGCTGTTTTTTTGCCGGTATAATATCCCCGATTATGTTTTTAAATGCGCACAGACGTTTAACTTTATGCAACAGCGTTTGTTTTAAGCAGCGAGATGTGCATTTGTAACACAGTCGCCCAATTTCCCTCGGGGGGGCGTGGGCTCGCTTACATAATGAACAGCAGCGATGCAGCTTCACAGACGTCCTCCATCCTCCTCCATCGTGTCCTGTTAGAGATAAAAACAAGACGCAGAAAGTAGGTCAGTGTGTGTGTGTGTGTGTGTGTGTGTGTGTGTGTGTGTGTGTGTGTGTGTGTATGTGTGTGTGTGTGTGTGTGTAACATCACCTGAATCCCTAGTTGCCTGGCGACGAGTTCACCTTTTAAATGGTAAAGCCTTTAACTGCAGGAACCTTTGTTACCCTCACTCAATGACACACACACACACACACACACACACACACACACACACTCTCAGGTTTAATAAATGCTGTGTGGGTTAGCTTTCTCTCCCCCGACATGTTTAATAAAAACCTTTAGGATGAAATCTTTCAGTCATCATGAATGACTCACTACTCGTAACATTTAAAAACGAGGGGACAAAACCGGCTGACTCTGACATTTAATAACACGTTTAACCGATGTTCTCTAACGCCTTAAACACACTAAGACTGTCAAAAGACGACTCACATCTAAAGACGACATGTTGGCAGCCCGCAGACTGAGATTTTACAAACACCGGAGATCTGACCGCGTCACCGACTGCAGCTCAGTTTGGAGAGTGAATACATTTCAGATTATGGAAAACATGGATATGGGACTTGACAGAAGGACTTCTTGTTGTGGTTGTTTTTGGAGATTTTAAAATCTGAGCGTCGACAGAATAAATCCCCCCTCCCCCCCATGGAGTCCAGACCCTGGTGGTGGTGAAGCTGACCAGCAGAGATTCTAGACTCTGTTGGGCCCTAGACCTCCAACCCGTGTTCAGCAAGCAACGAGAGTGGGTGTCAGATGGGGACCATTAGGCCCCATGACCACCTGGCAGAAAAGCGCTGGCAGTCCGTCATGTCTCCATGACAACAGTCTGTTAATAACGGCCGCTGTATGAGTGACTCTGCTCCGTTACTTTTTACTGCATGTTTTATATTTGAGATCGTTTATTTCCTGATCAGCGAAGAGCGAGGAGGATGAGGGTAGAAGACAAAACTAGGGGGAATATCAAACATTTAGAAAAGAGCGCCGGTGACATCAACAATCGCCTTTCTGAAAAGAGAGAGAGGGGACGCCATGCAATTGGCTGATCAGACAGCTGATTATCCAATGACGGCCCCAGAAAGTGTTGAGAGAAAGACGGCGATGTGAGCGAGCGATAGACCAGATCGTCTTCCTGACTCCTTTTGAGATTATTTCTCATCATGCACCTGTTGGAAATTTACAACTACAACTTGCAGCCGGATGTTTTTTTTAGGTTAAAGTATAAACAGTTAATTCATGAAGTGAAGACAAAAGCCAAAGTGCGGCTGCCTTGTTGCATTTCTTCCTCTGTGATCCCAGCGTGAACTCGCCGTCAGGGCAGAAAGGCAACCGAGGTGAAACGATGAAGCTAAATCAGGCCAGAGGAAGAGAGCGGAAGTCCAGGCAGGAGGCCAACATGTGTGTGTGTGTGTGTGTGTGTGTGTGTGTGTGTGTGCGTGTGTGTGTGTGTGTGTGTGTGTGTGTGTGTGTGTGTGCAGTCAGCGTGATGCTGCAGGAGGAGATCAACATGTTTTATCAGGCGTTTGCTTCCTCATTCATGCAGCTGAGCGTGCGTGGTATCCTGCTGAGTCAGAGTGTGTATCTGCATGTGTGTGTGTGTGTGTGTGTGTGTGTGTGTGTGTGTGTGTGTGTGTGTGTGTGTGTGTGTGTGTGTGTGTGTGTGTTAGTGTTGTTGTCAAGACCACACTAACCAAGACCAAGACATACCCGAGACCAGAGTGCTCCGAGACTGAGTCAAGACCAGGACCATAAATATCTCTGAAGAATCATCATCTTGTATTTAGGGGGCGTGTCTATAACTTAGAGGTTGTGGCCGTTACAAGTTATTTGTTCTTTTAAAAAGAGGCGTTTTCCTTCTAATCACAGAAAGGACGTTAGCCGATCAGTGGTGGTCTTAATTTAGAATCCGGAGTCTGAGACCGAGTAAAAATACTTTAGATTCATAGACTAGACCGAGACCGATTTCAAGTACTACAACACTAGGTGTGTGTGTGTGTGTGTGTGTGTGTGTGTGTGTGTGTGTGTGTGTGTGTGTGTGTGTGTGTGTGTGTGTGTGTGTGTGTGTGTGTGTGTGTGTGTGTGTGTGTGTGCATTGGCCAAAGGGTAGGACCCTTAGGACCCTGTTGTGAAGGTTGGATCAGACGTCTTTCATTGGCAGAGCGTAGTGAGGGGGTTAAAGTAAGGAGGAGACGTTTTATGTTTATGGACTTCATTTATTTTATTTAGTTTTTTAGCAGCTTCGTCCTCTTTTAGATTTATTAAATCAATGAGACCGATGTCCTGACGGTTCTCTCTGTGGACATGTTGTTGTGTTATTTTCTCATAAAGAAGGTTCTCCTGTTGGCGTCCATGTTGCTTGTCCGATTTGTTTCCAACTCGAAACTGAAACGCGGTCGACTCAGGTGTGACATCACTCCCAGCTCTGAGGTCACTGGAACGCACAATTAGTTTGTATCAGGCGTGATGGGGGAGGATCCAGATCGTCAGTCCTGCCCGGATAAAATCCAAAATTAAAGTTCTTTTAAAGCTCCTCCATTGTGATGCTGAAGGATTTTATTAAAGTAATCATGACAATAAAAAAGAGACTCGAGCTCCTCAGCAACAACAACATCTTTTGTTTACCTTTTAAATCAACGAGATTCTAAGAAATCAGAATGAATATTAAACATGTTTTCTGTGAACACTTGGACTCCGTCGACGTGTGACCTTTTCATGTTCAGCTCTCAGCAGACTTTAATAACGACGCTCCGAGGGGTTAATTAAATGACAGGAGCGTGATGGTGTGTAAATGTGCGTTTCCACGGAGACGGTTGCAGCAGCCGTGGCCTCTGTGCAGCCCCGACAGATTAAATCAGGCACATGATCGCTCTTAAAGTGACCACAGCCTCAATCTTAGATAACAACGATTACAGCTCAGCGTGAGCCGCCGAGAGAAAAGAAAACACAGACTGACCCAGTTTAAAGAAGAGAGAGAGAGAGAGAGAGAGAGAGAGAGAGAGAGAGAAATCATTCAAATCAATATTCAGGACATCAAGGTCAGGTATAAAGTCGGAGTTAGAGATTCTATTCTAAAAAAGTGAAGCAGGCAGAAGTAGTCAAACATCTAGTTCTGCCTCACCTTAAAATAAAACCAGAGTGAGGAATAATAACTGTGAGTCAACCAGGAAGTAAAAACGACGACACCAGAACCAAAATTATCAAAATGTTTGGACACTCTGCGATCCAGCGTGTTTTAAAACGATGCAAACTCTGTTACTTTAATGAATGATGGATTCAAAAAGTAGAGCCGGACGGATTCATCATCCGGCCGATAATATCCGCCGATATTAACACATCACTTGAATATCGGTATCGGCTAATTTTAATCAGAATCAGAATCTGGTTTTATTGCCAAGTACATTTACACATAAAGGAATTTGTCTTGGTGTATTGGTGCTAAACAATTAACAAGGACATAAAGCAGAACTAGAAACAACTTAAATAATACAGAAGAAGAAGATATTACTATATATAAGATATATTCTCCCTCTGGCCGTTGAAGTCGGTCGATTCAAAAATATTCCAGTAGAAAACAGACTTTGTGAGATGTGTGAGTTGGAGTCCCATTTTCTTTTTCATTGTACAACATCTGATGATTTAAGAGAATTATTGTTTCATAAAGTAAAAATCTGAAATATTGGTGCAGACAGATGTGCAGAAACTGGAACGGCTGTTTAACTTTGATTTGTTTAAACTTGATAATTTTGTTTCAAGAGCTTGGAAAAGAAGACAGGATATTCTGTTTGATTAGTTTGACTTCTTGCTTTCTCTTTTTGTTTCTTGAGAATGAATATAGTTTACCTCGTGCACTCTGATCCAGGAACCTGGTGTCATGTAAGAACATGCGGGCTGGGCATATGGATGTATGTATGACACAATAATAAAATAAAAAACTAAACTGTAATTTAAAAATGTAAAATATAAAAAACACAAAATGTACAAAAGGTGCAATATAGGAGCTGTGCAGTGGACTATGAGAAAAAAAAATCTTACAGTGTATGTAACTACTCACAGAGTGCATGTAAAGAAAATACATTTAAAGTCCAGTGGGCGTTAATGTAACGCATAAAGAACAGATTCAGCGTTCACATTACTCTGATGTGTTTCTGACTGTGGGGGTGATGAGAGTCTGGGTTATGTGGGAGGAGGGGGAGGGGGGCAGGGACATTGTTCATCAGGCTGACAGCAGAGGGGAAGAAACTGTTCTCATGGCGAGAGGTTTTGGTCTCGATGGACCGCAGGGGAGAGTCTCAAACAGTCCATGTGCGGGTTTAACTCCAATATGTGACCATATAACCCGTTAACTTTCCGCGTCAGGTCAGATGTAAGTCCAGCCAGCGCTTTGGCTTTTATGAAACGAAGACCTGACAGTTGTGATCACCTTGCAAACATTGGAACAGAAGTTCTTAAACACATGATCTGTGCATACGTGTCACAAACAGGTAAGTACACCCGAGGTACATACCGTACCATGTCGATGTTTTCAGGTTTTCGAGGAACCTTTTGTGTCGTGTAAGTGACCTGTTCATCGATGTACATGTCAGTGTCTCTTCCTCTTTGACCGACGTGTTTTCACCACCTGACACCGGCCTCCCGTCCCTCCCGTCAGGGTGACGGGGGTGAAACCCGGCCTGTGAAATGTACCTCACAGCTTCACACTTTGTATTCACAGACGCACAAAGCAGCTTCCCGCTCTGATTGGCTGTCTTTGTTCCAGCGGTGAGAACCACATTGTCGTCTCCGTGTTCATACATGAAGATTATCATGACATGAACATGGGAGTGTTTGAGTCCTCGTGGACACAACTGGGGAAAAGACGGGATTCATAAATAAAGATGATTAAAGAAGGAGGGAAGTTACAGCTCAAACACATCTTATATCATCTAAAACATGATGCTTATTCATTCTTTCAAGCACCCTCTAAAGGCCGAGTCAGCAGAAATGTAAATGCAACATTCAGACCGGGCCCCTCCCCCCCAGAAGCCCCGCCCCCTGCAGGATGTAGTGTGTACATTTACTGCTTGTAGCTACACTGCAAGCTAACACACGCTAGCAAAAGCTAACCGCCAGTGTTTGTCACCTTCCTGTCCAACAGGAAGTAGATCAACTCCACGTCCACGGGTAAAAGACAACACAAGGTTCACCCTCGTTTTAGAACGAGCTTTATCCACTTGGTGTTCCAGCTGATTATATTTTCTCTTCCTCGCTGCTACGTCTGCATCAGCAATATTCGGGTCTGATCGCTGAATTGTTTCCACTTCTGAACTCAACTGCTCACTGTCATTGGCTGGAGGAAACACACCAGCTGCCCCACCGTAGGCAGTAAATATTAACGGATGAAGAAGCCTGAGTGGCGTCCCCCGTCTGTTCCTGCAGGGGGCGCTGGAGTCCCATCGATGGCGGTCTCCATGCTGGAAATGCTGTCTCAGTCTAACTTTCAGTCAACCTAACGACAGGCTGAGAGCTGGAGCTGAGGCGGGTTTTAAACCTCCTGACAAACCGTTACACCGCGCCCACCTGTCAATCAGGTCAGCTACACGCCTTATTGTGAATAACTCTTATCCTTCATCAAATCAAAACTGATGAGTCATCAAAACATTCACCCCCCGTACAGTGTGTGTCCATCGAGACATGAGCTAATCACACCTATTTGGTTTTTTGAACCAGGCTGTAAACATGTTAATCTCTGCTGTAAAAACAGGCTTTTTAGAATGGGTGTGTATGTGACTTCCTGTGCTTCTGCAGCCAGCCTCTAGTGGACACTCCAGGAACTGCAGGATGTTACACTTCAGCCTCTAGTGGACACTCCAGGAACTGCAGGATGTTACACTTCGGCTTCATGTTTCAACACAGGAGGTTGCCGCTTGCTCCTCGCCCAGAAACATCGCAAATCAACCAAAAGAAACCAAAACATGAAAATCCAGGCAGAGGATAGAGTCTCTGGATTTGTTTAAAAAAACAAAATGGTGTTTAAGTCTCAGCTCCATGTTTAGGCAGCTGTGCAGAATATCCTTATGTCAGGGGTTTGTTGGATTTAGCATGTGTTTCATAATCTGTAGTTCGTCGTGTATCATGTCACATATATCACATCAAACCCATCGCTGAGTATCCATCACAACGCCCCCCATTCTCTGAAGTGTGAACTGTTTGGTTTCAGTTTACGAGCAGGCGGCCGCGGGTGGCCGGGGGGCAGCATTTGAAACGTCGCCCTCTTTTGTTCCTGAAATGGGGTTAAGAGGCTTTTCATCCTCCTGCTCGAGTACAGTAAGTGGAGGGATCACTGAGATACAGTGGAAAAGTACAGTAAGATCCCTCCACAGTGGCCGCTTCATGGACACTCGAGGGAAAACGGGCTGGATGGAAACTTGATATTTAGTTGTATCTGTTGTCCTGGTTATGTCTGAGAAAGCATGAGGGGTGGAGTTACAAGCAGACGGAACATTACTAATTAAAAAGCATTACACTTGGGCTGGGGTTAAAGTGCGAGCTTTAAAAGTGCACTATGTAGTTTCATGGATCAGCAAAAGAAGAGCAACATACTTGTGGTGGAGCAGCTCGTACCTGGGGCCAATCGTTTCAGGCATGTGGTTAAACCCACGCAGGCACGGTGGGCACCATGTTATTAGCGATGTGCAGCGCGATCACATCAGTAGCCCTCAGAGGAAGTTTCACATTCAAGATGAAGGTCATGGAGGCGTTTTAGGGGGACCCCCCCTCTGTACTGACTTCAACAGAGGAGAGACAGGATCAGCTGAGTCAGCGGGGGAGAGCAGTGCTCTGTGTGTGTGTGTGTGTACATGTCTGACTGTGTGTGTATGTGGAGCTCCTGCTGTACCGTGCTTCTGCAACGCCAAAACGCAATGTGACCTCACAGACTGGGATGCCGTCGCAGAATCAAAATGAATAAACAAAGATGTGATGACGTCTGAGATCAGTGACAGAACTTTTCCTAAAAGTAGCTGTCTGATACTAGCTGGTGGCGCGGTGGTTGGAGTGCGTGCCCCTTGTGTGGAGGTTGTGGAAAGTGTTTCTTTCAGCACAAAGTCTCTGTCAGTGCTGGCGGCCATGTTGTTGTTGTTGTTGTTTGTGTCTCTGTAGGAAGTAAACGAGGGGGGAGGATGTGAACTAAAGGAGCTCAGTTTATCCACAAACATGAATAAATGTATTTCACATCTAATAAAGAGTTTGATGACTTTCCCCCTGCAGGTCTTCCTTACGGCTGGGAGGAGGCGTATACCGCGGACGGAGTGAAATACTTCATCAAGTAAGAACCAGACACTTAACTCCTCATTCATATCACTGTTTCATTGTTTTTACACAAAACATGTACAAAATGTGTACATTTTAAGCTTTCTGTAATTATTTTTTTATTTTATTTAACCTTTATTTAACCAGGTAATTAACCCATTGAGATCAGGATCTCTTTCACAGGGTGACCTGGCCAAGAAGGCAGCAGCACACATCAAAAACATTTCATGATAAAGAGAGTTAGGAGAGAACAACGATTTACAATGTGCAAATTGATTTACAGATAAAGTGCAGAATCTTGATCACGGATTACAAATCAGAAACACAGGCACTGTCCAACTGTCTCATGTTTTTTATCTTTTAAGATCAAGCCAATAGCTTCAAGCGAAATGAGCTCCGCCATTTTCAATTCATTTTGGAGAAAATTTCCTGCGGTGGGAGCAGCAAAACTAAACGCTCTTTTCCCAAGTTCAGTGCGGACACGAGGCACAGACAGCTTAAAGACATCACAGGAACGCAAGGCGTAGTGACTTCTGGAACATGAATATAAATAAGAAGGCACCAGTGTATATGCCTGCGCACCTTCAAAGATGGCCAATCTGAGTTAGTGTACAGGTAACAGTGATGATTGTAGCTAGCTAGCTAACTTCAGGGTTCACAGTGAAACAGAATAATTTGGAGTGGACGCCACGGTAACGCCCGAGTAGTTGTGCGAGCATCATGATGGCAGGAAACCAGCGAAAAGTAAGCGGAGAGAAACTGAAGCAGAGAGATACCGGGTTCAAGGGGAAGAAGAATGTCTTGTTGTGCCGTCAGAGGTCAGAACAGGAACGTGAAAAAAGAAAACATGACCTGAGAATGAGTCGTCGAGGACGCTCTTATAGAAGCACAATGCAGACGTATAGCTGGGTTTGATGTCCTCGACCCCTGGTAAGGCGGTGATCGGTCCTTAAGACGTTAAACGATGCTGAAGAATCTCAGTATTCAACGTCTTGGACACGAACACGATGTGCTGAACTGTCGGAGACGAGAGACGAGAGTTTTTCTTTGGTATAGACTCCAGAGGCTGCAGTTCTTCTTATCTTGTGTTTTTTTATGTGTTCCACCTCTGACAGTCACGTAACCCAGACGACATCGTGGAGCCTGCCTGTGACAAGCAGCGGCGGCGGTGGCGTCCTGAAACCTCCTCCGGCTCCGGAGACCTCCGAGCTGGATCCCGAGCGAGACGGAGAGGCGCCGGATCGAAGGCCGAGCCCGTCCATAGAAACTGAGATGTAAAAACCTGCAGCAGATTCCCCCTCCTGTCGTTAATGAAGCCTTTAAATATTGTGCAGTGACCTCGCCTGTTTGAGCTTCTTTCAAACCCTCCAAACTTTATTTAAATTCATTATGTAAACTCAGGGTCGGTCATTTCCTCCAGAAACACTTTTTAACATTCTGGTGTAAATTGTCTTTAGGTCCTGACAGAAATTAATAACTCAGTTTCTCTGAAAAAGGAACAAAGAAAATCATCTGTATCAGTTTGTAAGTCTGTAAAAACTTCAACCAATGTCTGCCACGAGGTACCAATCTGATGAACCAATCAGACGCCTCCCTGTCTCCCTGCTCGCTCTCTACCTCTTGCGTGCTTTAGCTCACACTCAGAGCTCGTCACCGATGACTTTAGGAGTTTATACTGTGAGTTTACTGACCGCTGAATGAGACATGAGACGACGTAGTTTCTACACAATGAGATGAGCTGAGGTCCACTTCTGGAGGGACGGCGCTCTGTATGTGTGAGGGGGCGTGGCTTTAGAGGGGAGGGGGTGCAGACGGAGCACTGAGGGAATGCTGCTTTCTAAATCATGCTAGTTTTTGGAAAATGATCAACCCTGCCTTTAAACATATTGGTTTGTACAACGTCCTATGTTTTTGTTTTGTGACATCACAAGTTAGCTTAGCTTAGCATACACTCTGCTAACAAAGGGAAACTGCTCTGTCGTACAGTAGCAGCTCTTTAGCCATGTATGCTATCTGTGAACCTTCAGTCCTGTTAAGATGCTAATATTGATATTAAAGGAAACATTTGTCTCAGAATAACTTTGTGCTCTTATTCGTCTGTGATTCTGTTTCTGTTCATTTATTTACTCTCTGCAGTTTTATCCTGACTCCACACAAAGAATCAACATGTTTCAAATTCCCAAAGCCAGAAGTTAAAGTAAAGCAGGATGTCAGCATGTTGACTTCTGCTCTAAAGTTAGGCATTAATATTAGAGACTGCCTCAAGTGGACATTCGATGAACTGCAGTTAGTGGCACTTCCTCCTCAGCTTCACTTTTCAGTCCTGGAGCTCTGGACTCGGCGCGGCTCTTCTCCCCGTCTGCCTTCAGTTCCCCGTCTGCCTTCAGTTCCCCGTCTGCCTTCAGTTCCCAGGCCGCGGCGCTGAGGGTTTGTTTTTACTCCCGTGCAGCAACAGGAAGGCTTCCTCAGTGTGTGAAGCTATTCTCAGAGGGTCGACATTCCTGCGTCTGAATTGTTCTTCGGGGGCCACAAAGGAGCCTGAAGTTTGTCCAAACTAACAAGATGCGCTCTGAGCGGCCGAACGGTCGAAAACCCTGGAAGTAAACACGAGCAAATCAAAACGTCCGGTTTCCATCCGACAGCGAAGAAAAGAAAACGATGACAGAGGAAGTTCTCTGCAGATTTATTTATTTTTATTTCAAATTCAACTGAAAGCACAAGAAAATATTCTCATATGGTGGAAGAAAAACTAGAGCAGGAGGTCTTAAAACAAAAGATTGACAAAATAATAAAACTCTGTTTGAGCTTCAAGCAAAAAGTGCAAAACTATAACAAGTACAAAAACTCCATCCATCCAATTTAGTCCATTCATCCGGGTTGCCGTGGCAGCAGGTGGTGAGGAGTCAGCCTTTGAGTCCTTCTTCAGCGAGAGCTGGAGGTCAGACTTTAACTGTCCTTCAGTTGTCCAGGGCACCTTGAAGAAATCGTACCGTGGTTACCTTCATATTAATGTAAAATGGAGATGAGATTTATTTTTTGTGATGTTTAATTTTATAGATCTTTATTTTTCTCAGGTTGAGATAATATACATTATTTGATTTAATGCTAATTTCATTTATATTTACAATTTGTACTTTACAAGAGTATCTGTTTGATATGATGCACTGTGCCTTTAAGGTTACCCATGGTTACGGTTGGAGGAGTGATATTGCTTTAAGACAAGTAGTGTGTTGTTGTTGTTCAGTCTGGATGTCATGCTCTGTTACGGACGGACATTAAAAGTATGAGACGCACAGCAGAAGTTGTCCCCGTGCTTTTACTTACCCACACCCGAAGATGTATCTTTAATTCAGTATGTTTAGTGTTATAGTTAACGGCAAGACAACCGAGGATAATCAACATCATCCAAGAAGCGCCGTTACATTAACATCAGTCAAATAAAATCAGTTTGTATGATCGGTTAAAGACGAGAAGTTACACAGACTCGTCGACTTTACAGCTGTGTGGTGACGCTTTATGCATGATGTCGACTAATCGCTCATCAGGATATAAAATCTAAAGCTGAGACTGAGCAGGACGACCACAGTGAGAAACGCTTTATGCACCTGAGTTGACTAGCACACCTTGCAACCTTCAACTTTCTTTCAGCATAAGCAAGATTTTTTTGCAAATAAATATTTTTGCTGGTTGGTACTGTCTCCCTCTTCATCAGCGCTGCAACATGTGTTATGTAAGAGTCAGATCAATAAGGAGAACATTTCTCTGGCAGTCTTTCCACTCGACGTGGGACTTCTAACCCATTCTTCTCTGTTTGGTTCTTTTGCTGACGTCGGTACCAAAATGAAAGTCTGTAATAATAAGATTATTCTACTAGCTCCGGGTGACGAGGTCATCGGGGGAATCGTTTATTACGCTTGCTGCTGTGTGTTGTTGGCACTGTGTGTGTGTGTGTGTGTGTGTGTGTGTGTGTGTGTGTGTGTGTGTGTGTGTGTGTGTGAAGTGAATGGTAATATTTTTAGTGTGTGTACGAGGGCTGGAAGTGTGGAAGGGCCGAGTCAATATTCTTCCTGCCCACGGCTCCCAGTATTGATTTCCCTTCTCGCTAGCTAGTGAACCTATAAATATCTGCTGGGCTTGGAAACACTAATGACGTTACACACACACACACACTCATGAGCCGTTTTCACACAACTGTAATCCTGATAATATTTAGAGAATTTCAGGAGGACTGACCCTGAAATCCTCCTGATCTGGTTGTTAACACATGCACCTCACAGCGGGAGACTATCCCTGTCAGACAGGAGGGGGGGGGGGGGGGTCTCCTGAGGTAAGACGTGATGAAAAAAGAACGACCAGGAAGTCGTGGATGGAGCAACAGAGTCCGCTATACGACTCTACAATGAGAATATGTGTGTTTGTATCAATGCTGCGTGTAGTTGAAGAGAATCTCAACATGAACTAAAGAGAGGAGAAGAACAAACTGGAGAACAGGAAACATGCAGCAGCAGGTTGATTAGAGCACGGAGATGGTAGAGGTGGCGTGCAGACAGTCTATGGTCGTGCAGCGATCACAGGGAATAAAGGTCACCACCCCCTCCCACTGGCCCCTCCCACTGGCTCCAGGTGAATTCTCCTGATTATATCCTGCTGTGTTCTCACATCAGATCACTCTGACTTTCTGCAGAATAAATACGAGGAGGCTGGAGGAGAAACTCTGAGTGAAGAGAGAAACATTCAGATGGTTGTGTTCATGACGCTCAGAGTGATCACATGACGCTCAGAGTGATCACATGACGCTCAGAGTGATCACATGACGCTCAGAGTGATCACATGATGCTCAGACTGATAAACTTCAGGAGTTTTGTGCAGGTGTGAAAGCAGCTCTTAACAACTTGAACATTAACGCACAATTTACTGAAGTTTCACTTTTGCAACAAATAGTGATGTGTCGGCCGCCGGCTCTTTTCTGTGAGCGACTGGACAATAAAGGGATGGTACTCCTCCACTCCGCTAGGCCACAGGCACTCATAGCGCTCAGCTGTGTGACATTAACATCAAACATCAAGTCATTCATATTAGCACAACAATTTTAATATAATTTACAAACAGTCTGTATTTCACAATCATCATGTTAGCACCCATACAAAATGAAAAACAAACAAATAACAACAGAAATGGTCACCATGTGTTCAACCTATCCCACCAGTTTTATTTGACATCATGTTGTTACTATACTGTCCTCCATGTTTTTCTTTGTCCTGTTTGCTCATTCACTTATTTTGTCCCTCTTTCTAATTCATTCATTTTATTTACTGACCCTTTTCCTTTTGTTTGTTTTGTTTGTTTGTTTTTGTCTAAATCTGTATCGTTCCACAGTCCTCCTCTTGTTTTTATCTTTTTTTTCTTATTATTGTGTGAGTGTGTGGATGCACGATTTGGTGAATAAATTTTTTTTAAAAAAGCAAACAAAAAACATCAGGTCATTCTTCAAAATCAGCTGTACGACTCAAAAACGTGATCTTACGCAATCCGCCTGAAATCGTACGTGAGCGGCCGGCTCTAGTGAATCAGGGCCACACTTTTTCACAACGTACTGTGGGATACAGAAAAGTAGCTGCATGTTTTGTCAAGGTTTGCATAATCCTCGGCTGACACAGCTGTCTCCGCAGTATTGACAGCTGACCATGAGCTGAACCTTCACCTGAGCGTCTGGTCTGCAGGAGGGAAACATCATCATTACAGATGATACAGTCGTGATGGAGGGAGGACAATGGGGCATTCATAGATTATTGGAGGCTTCATCGGCTGCACTGCATGTACCAGATCATCTGCTCGTGTACGTGCACACATGCAGCCCCGCCTGAACAGTTACACAACCCGCAAAGCCTCTTTACCTTGACTGAACCTGGAGGTCAAAGGTCGCAGACTGCATCGACAACCCAGCGACGACTGGCTTAGAAAGCTCAACCCCAAACAAATCAAGGTCGGCCGGTGATTGGCCTGCGAGCGCGGCGAGGATGAGTTTAACAGAATCGCTAAGTGAGTCGGGTCTTTTTGTTCTGTTTCTTTCAGAGCTCGTTACCCGTCGTGGGTTTTTGACAGCTGAATAAATCGGACTTGGCTCGGACTCGTGGAGTCTTAGGAGGTACCACAGGGTCAGCGCTCCGACTGAGCTCTTTCAGACCAGATTTGGTTATGTAAATATTAATTTCATCTGTGCACTGGTAGATGAAGGACGCAGACACTCCTCTCTCACAGGGATTACATGTTGTTGTTGTTGTTGTTTTTTTTGGTTTTTTTGCAGTTCACAGAAAGCAACAAAAGCTTTGGTGTCCTCGTTTTCCCCCGGCATGAATCAGACTGAAGACAAATCCAATTTACTCCTCCTCCACAGTCGAATGTTTGTGACCCGAACTTTGACCTCACGGCAGCAGTTTGTGTAGACTGTGATCAATGAAAGACATTTATTTATTTTTTAATATGTTGGAGTTCACCAGGGGGCGTGTCCTGACCTTTTGGACTGGGGTGGGGCAGAGACTTTGTGTGCACACACACAGGGGCGGCAGTAACTCACTCTGTAGGGATTTGGGTTGGGAACCGGAGGGTCGCCGGTTCAAGTCCCTCATGCGGATCATATCTGGAAGTTGGTCTGGTAGCTGGAGAGGTTCCAGTTCACTTCCTGAGTACTGCAGAGGTGCCCTTGAGCAAGGCACCAAACCCACCATAAGCTCAGGAACTGGGGGGGGATATATGTGATCTTCAAGATGGCGCTCCCCTGTGGGCGACATAGCGTAGCTCTCCGAGTCAAGTTTTTCGTAGTTTTCGTGTTATTGTTTTCTTTTCTTTCGTTTAATGTGCGGTACGTTAGGGCCAGTGTCAAGTATGATCGGGCGACACTGATACAGCTTGGTGAGATGAGTCACAAAGGACATTTTAACGCCAAACTGCTCGACTCCTTCCCGGAGCTACACCTTCATGCCAGAACAACGCAGGGCCAGGCCGCAGCCGGGGGTTTGCTTGGCACCCTGAGACCGACACGGAGGCGAGGCAGGCGGGGAGGCGCTGAGCGAAGACTCCGACACCTGGTTAGCAAGGGTAGGCTAACCCTCCCGGTTATACTTCTCGCCAACGTCCAGTCGCTTGGAAATAAAGTGGACGACCTTCTCAGCAGGATGGCTACACAGAGGTACATTCAGGACTGCTCTGTGCTGTGTTTCTGTGAAACGTGGCTCACAGATGTTCTCTGGGCCTTGAGGGTGGAGATGCTCTCTGGGTCTTGTGGGTGGAGATGTTCCCTGGGTCTTGTGGGTGGAGATGCTCTCTGGGTCTTGTGGGTGGAGATGTTCCCTGGGTCTTGTGGGTGGAGATGCTCTCTGGGTCTTGTGGGTGGAGATGTTCTCTGGGTCTTGTGGGTGGAGATGCTCTCTGGGCCTTGAGGGTGGAGATGCTCTCTGGGTCTTGTGGGTGGAGATGCTCTCTGGGTCTTGTGGGTGGAGATGTTCCCTGGGTCTTGTGGGTGGAGATGCTCTCTGGGTCTTGTGGGTGGAGATGTTCCCTGGGTCTTGTGGGTGGAGATGCTCTCTGGGTCTTGTGGGTGGAGATGTTCTCTGGGTCTTGTGGGTGGAGATGCTCTCTGGGTCTTGTGGGTGGAGATGCTCTCTGGGTCTTGTGGGTGGAGATGTTCCCTGGGCCTTGTGGGTGGAGATGCTCTCTGGGTCTTGTGGGTGGAGATGCTCTCTGGGTCTTGTGGGTGGAGATGTTCTCTGGGTCTTGTGGGTGGAGATGCTCTCTGGGTCTTGTGGGTGGAGATGCTCTCTGGGCTTTGTGGGTGGAGATGCTCTCTGGGCCTTGTGGGTGGAGATGCTCTCTGGGTCTTGTGGGTGGAGATGTTCTCTGGGCCTTGTGGGTGGAGATGCTCTCTGGGTCTTGTGGGTGGAGATGCTCTCTGGGCCTTGTGGGTGGAGATGTTCTCTGGGCCTTGTGGGTGGAGATGCTCTCTGGGTCTTGTGGGTGGAGATGCTCTCTGGGTCTTGTGGGTGGAGATGCTCTCTGGGTCTTGTGGGTGGAGATGCTCTCTGGGTCTTGTGGGTGGAGATGCTTTCTGGGCCTTGTGGGTGGAGATGCTCTCTGGGTCTTGTGGGTGGAGATGCTCTCTGGGTCTTGTGGGTGGAGATGCTCTCTGGGTCTTGTGGGTGGAGATGCTCTCTGGGCCTTGTGGGTGGAGATGCTCTCTGGCCTGTGGTGTCACAGGTTAGAGTTCTTCCACCTGAACAGAGCATGAGCTGGGTGCTGTTTGTCCTTGAGGATGCTCTGTGCTTTTCCTCTGCAGCGCTGTGTGTACAGTGTGTCCATGGAGGGGAGGTTGGAGCCAGTGATTCTCTCTGCACTCTTTATGACCCGTTGAAGCGATTTCCTCTCAGACAGTGTGGTGTTTCCGAACCACACAGTGATTCCACTGGTGAGGATGCTTTCAACGAGTCCTCTGTAGGCCTGGGTGAGGGGCTGACGTTTAAGTCCAGTCTTCTTCAGCAGCCTGATGAAGTAGAGCCGCTGCTGTGCTTTCTTCACTGTTTTGGGCCCAGCTCAGGTTTTCCGCGATGTGAAGACCAAGGAACTTGTAGCTGTCAGCCCGCTCCACCACAGTCCCCTTGATGGTGAGAGGCTGCAGAGGGGGGGCTTTCCTCCTGAAGTCCAGAATTAACTCCTTTGTCTTGTCTATGTTCAAAACTAAGTCGTTGTCCTCTCCATAGACAGTGACTTTGTGGACCAGCTCCCTGTAAGAGGACTTTGTGGACCAGCTCCCTGTAAGAGGACTTTGTGGACCAGCTCCCTGTAAGAGGACTTTGTGGACCAGCTCCCTGTAAGAGGACTCATCCCTCCGTCTCATCCATCCTCCCTCCTTTCCTCATCCCTTCATTCAAATCGTCTAATTCTAGGAACCGTCCGGGCGGTGATCAGCTCGTCATGCATCCTCTTCCAGCTCTGTGTTTGGTCTCCACCTGGTCTGTGGTAAATTCTTCTGTACGTTTAGCAGTGAGCTAAACTGTAAAACTGTAAAACCGTAACAAGAAGTGAAGTAAGCAGATTTAATAATAATAATTTAAGTCAAAATGACATTTAAATCTAATAATCCATGAATCAGGTTCTCATGTAAGAAACACTTCTGGTGAAGTCTGTGTGTTTAGCGAGTGTGGCAGGCTGATGTGTGTGTGTGTGTGTGTGTGTGTGTGTGTGTGCGTGTGTGTGTGTGTGTGTGTGTGTGTTTCCTCATCATGGCTCTGGTGTGTTAAAGCCCTGTCCTACTTTTCTGTGTCTCAAAGGTCGTCACAACATCGCCGTGCTTTAGCAACCGCTGTTGCTAAGGAGGTCGTAATGAGAGCGAGGCGGACGCTCTCCTTGTGTCGAGCTGCTGCAGGAGGCCGAGGGAAAGTTCATCTCACCAGCCAACGAGAGAAAATCACTGAAGAACAGAAAATAAAGTGAAAATACTACAAACTGAGAGTTCATGCTGACTTTCTAAATACGTCTTCAACAAGGAGCTTCTTCTTGTTTCCTTTCCTAGCTTGATGCCTTAACTCCTCTCCTCTTCTGACTTTCCTCTCTGCTTTTCTTTCCTACCCATCTCCTCTTATTTCATCTTCTCCTTTTGTCTTCTCCTCGTCTTCTTTCTTTCCCTCTCCTCCTCGTTTCCATTATTTTCCTTTCAGTTCTTTCCTCCTCCCCTCCTAATCTTCTTTCCTTTCTTTTTCCTTTCCTCCTACCTCATATTGTCTCCTCCTCTCTCCTCTTTTCTTCCTGACTTCCTTTCCTCTCCTCTAATTTATTCTCATCTTCTCTCCTCCTTTTATCTGTCCTTTCTGCTTCTTTCCTCCCTGTCCTTTTTCCTCCTTCCTTTCCTGTTCTTTTCTCCTCCTCATTCTTCCTCTCCTCCCTCTTTCCTTCTTTCTAATTTCCTCTCCTTCTTTCCCGTCCTCTTTTCTCACCCCCTCCTCTTCTTTCCCCTTTACCTCTTTCTTTCCTTTTGTCTCCTCCCTCCCTCCCTTTTCTCTTTCTTTTCCTACCTCCCTCCCTTTCCTCTCCTCCTCTCCTCCTCTCCTCCTCTCCTCCTCTCTTTCTGGGTTTGTTTTTCCT
Source organism: Labrus mixtus (assembly GCF_963584025.1). Taxonomy (NCBI): domain Eukaryota; kingdom Metazoa; phylum Chordata; class Actinopteri; order Labriformes; family Labridae; genus Labrus; species Labrus mixtus. The sequence continues at coordinate 128,428 of NC_083632.1, forward strand.
CTCCTCTCGAGCACACGAGGTTTAATGTGTCCTGGCTGCAGGAGGCGGGGAGCAGGGGGAGGAGTACAAGAGATGACAGCCTCTGATTGGATGAAAGTAGGTCAACTCCGCCCATTCCTCTCTCAAGCCTGTATGTGTGTGTGTGTGTGTGTGTGTGTGTGTGTGTGTGTGTGTGTGTGTGTGTGTGTGTGTGTGTGTGTGTGTGTGTGTGTGTGTGTGTGTGTGTGTGTGTGTGTGCGTGTTACTCAGCAGCTCCAATTAAGAAATAAATTATAAATTATCTCGAACTTCCTAGAGAGCAGAGCCGTGTTTACATGGACAGGACGGCCGGCTCCTCCCCTTGTGTATAAAAGCTGTTTTAGTCAAGAACTAGAGAGAAGAACATACTCACTGATTATTTGGATGTTAGTAAGAGTTTTTAGATCACGCTCATTCTGTGTCAGTTTACATGAAATGTGAAGCTACGAGCTAACTAAAGAGCGCTAACATTAGCATGCTAACACAACAATGTGAAGCTACGAGCTAACTAAAGAAGAAGAAGAAGAAGAATTTATACT
>NC_083632.1:129184-186684 GCF_963584025.1 Labrus mixtus
TGTGTGTGTGTGTGTGTGTGTGTGTGTGTGTGTGTGTGTGTGTGTGTGTGTGTGTGTGTGTGTGTGTGTGTGTGTGCGCGTGTTACTCAGCAGCTCCAATTAAGAAATAAATTATAAATTATCTCGAACTTCCTAGAGAGCAGAGCTGTGTTTACATGGACGGGACGGCCGGCTCCTCCCCTTGTGTATAAAAGCTGTTTTAGTCAAGAACTAGAGAGAAGAAGAAGAACATACTCACTGATTATTTGGATGTTAGTAAGAGTTTTTAGATCACGCTCATTCTGTGTCAGTTTACATGAAATGCTAAGCTACGAGCTAACTAAAGAGCGCTAATATTAGCATGCTAACACAACAATGTGAAGCTACGAGCTAACTAAAGAGCGCTAACATTAGCATGCTAACACAACAATGTGAAGCTACGAGCTAATTAAAGAGCGCTAACATTAGCATGCTAACACAACAATGTGAAGCTACGAGCTAACTAAAGAGCGCTAACATTAGCATGCTAACACAACAATGTGAAGCTACGAGCTAACTAAAGAGCGCTAACATTAGCAAGCTAATACAACAATGTGAAGCTACGAGCTAACTAAAGAGCGCTAACATTAGCATGCTAACACAACAATGTGAAGCTACGAGCTAACTAAAGAGCGCTAACATTAGCATGCTAACACAACAATGTGAAGCTACGAGCTAACTAAAGAGCGCTAACATTAGCATGCTAACACAACAATGTGAAGCTACAAGCTAACTAAAGAGCGCTAACATTAGCATGCTAACACAACAATGCAGGACACAGCTGATGTGAAGCTACGAGCTAACTAAAGAGCGCTAACATTAGCATGCTAACACGACAATGCAGGACACAGCTGATGTGAAGCTACGAGCTAACTAAAGAGCGCCAACATTAGCATGCTAACACAACAATGCAGGACACAGGTGATGTGAAGCTACGAGCTAACTGAAGAGCGCCAACATTAGCATGCTAACACAACAATGCAGGACACAGCTGATGTGAAGCTACGAGCTAACTGAAGAGCGCCAACATTAGCATGCTAACACAACAATGCAGGACACAGCTGATGTGAAGCTACGAGCTAACTGAAGAGCGCTAACATTAGCATGCTAACACATTAATGCAGGACACAGCTGATGTGAAGCTACGAGCTAACTGAAGAGCGCTAACATTAGCATGCTAACACATTAATGCAGGACACAGCTGATGTGAATCTACGAGCTAACTGAAGAGCACTAACATTAGCATGCTAACACAATAATGCAGGACACAGCTAATGTGAAGCTACGAGCTAACTGAAGAGCGCTAACATTAGCATGCTAACACATTAATGCAGGACACAGCTAATGTGAAGCTACGAGCTAACTGAAGAGCGCTAACATTAGCATGCTAACACATTAATGCAGGACACAGGTGATTGCAGCTCAAGCTGAGGATAAGTTTGTCCACCACTTGCGCTTGATTCCTTCGTGTGATCGTGAGTGGAGGGGGGTTGGAGGTGTGTCTCTGGATGAGAGCGGAGGCTTCAGTATGGAGGAGGCGTGGCCTAACAGCAGTTTGTTTTGGTTTCATGCTGGAGCTCAATGGCGACCTCTACTGGATCAAAAGGTTGCACATTCTTCCTTTAATAATTTGAAATTTTGTCAAAACAGTTCATGTGTTTGTGTCCAGATGTCGGTGGTTGATGGCGTGCAGTGAATTTGAACTTGAATTGACATTTATTCTTTATTTCTTGTAACTATGAACAGTTTAATCCTAGCCGTGTTTTGACTATAACTTACTCGCTGAAACAGAGCTGTGCGGAAGATATGTGAAGGACAATTAAAAAAGGATTAACATGAAACATGACAAGCAGGTTTGCAGAATTGTAATAGGTTAATCGTCTCTGGGAGTTGTCTTCTGTTAATCTTTTGATGTTTTATTTTGGACAGGGTTCATCGAGGACATGCACGGGGGTCTGTTTAAACCACAGTGTCATCTGCATACAAGGGCGTATTTACACATTCAGTCTATGATTAAAGACATGTCATCGTCTTGTCGTGATGACATGATTATGTCACATAGATCCTTGTGGCCACACAAGTCTTGTGATAACTTTTTGGGTGCTAACAGGTAGATGCTAATTGTTGCTAACATGTAAATAAAATAAAGTTCTAATGTGACCAGTTGTGAAAAGTGGAGCTCAGACTTGTTGGACGGTCTGTTAGTCCAATAAAGCTCACAGAGAGACAGATTATTAGTCTGATGTATACGAAAAAATCTCCAAAAGGCTCCAACAGCACAAACACGGCCCAGAGGTTAAAGGTCAGAGACTGAATTAGCTGAGGTGACACCTAACAGCAAAAAATAAAACTTTAAAAAACAAAATCAACCCGTCAAGTTGTCATAAATAGAGGAACAAGCTATAAAAACCAAAACTGTTTTTGTACCAGGATGTAAACATGTTTATTTTAACATGGGGCTCTATGGGGACTGACTCACTGCAGGAGACAGACTCTAGTGGACACTGGGGGAACTGCAGCTGTAAAGTTAGACATTTTAACATGGGGCTCTATGAGGACTGACTCACTGCAGGAGACAGACTCTAGTGGACACTGGAGGAACTGCAGCTGTAAAGTTGGACATTTTAACATGGAGCTCTATGAGGACTGACTCACTGCAGGAGACAGACTCTAGTGGACACTGGAGGAACTGCAGCTGTAAAGTTGGACATTTTAACATGGAGCTCTATGGGGACTGACTCACTGCAGGAGACAGACTCTAGTGGACACTGTAGGAACTGCAGCTGTAAAGTTAGACATTTTAACATGGGGCTCTATGAGGACTGACTCACTGCAGGAGACAGACTCTAGTGGACACTGGAGGAACTGCAGTTGTAAAGTTGGACATTTTAACATGGAGCTCTATGGGGACTGACTCACTGCAGGAGACAGACTCTAGTGGACGCTGGAGGAACGGCAGCTGTAAAGTTAGACATTTTAACATAGAGCTCTATGGGGACTGACTCACTGTAGGAGACAGACTCTAGTGGACACTGGAGGAACTGCAGCTGTAAAGTTAGACATTTTAACATAGAGCTCTATGGGGACTGACTCACTGCAGGAGACAGACTCTAGTGGACACTGGAGGAACTGCAGTTTAGGGTTGCCTCAATTATTTTTTAGCTTGCCACTTGTTGGAATAAATGTAAAGGGCCTACAGAAAGTAATCAGCAAAGTATATTAACAACCCTAAAATCTTTATAAAACTTGGATTATTAATATTTCTTATATTTTTATTTGTTGGGATACTTTAAGGAAACTTTGACTCGTGATCTTAAAGTGGCTGCTCTGGTTTTAAAAACAACCTCTGATGGTTAAAAAGGACAATACCTGTCTGCTGCAGGTTGGAGGCTTTATAACTGGGTCACTTTAAGAGTAAGGTTCGAGTTTATGTTCAGTGTTTCATGTTTCTGATGGTGAACAAACAGGGTGAGAGAGGGAGAGAGAGAGACAGAAAGAGGGGGGTGTGGCTGTAAAGAGGGAGGGTGTTCGGCTCGCGGTTTGACGTCAGCAGTCCTCCGTTTTCACACATGGGATCGGTGATCGGTCTGTCCGCCTCCTGAAGCCCGCACAGGCACCGCAACAAGCGCACACGTCCGGCGCTCGCTGTTGTTTTTATTCTCACCCCCGGGTTTATTCTGAGGGCTTTAGTTCCTGCAGTCTTTTCATGTGGGCTCCGGATCAGAGGAAGCGTCACCACAGCGGCTGATTCACACTTTTCTTATTCCATATATTTATTTTTCCTTATTTGTGGCTCCTGTGTCGCTCTCTCGGTTTCGTTGGATCTGCGGCTCCAGATGCAAGGAGGCGTGATGGAGAAAATGTCCCGACATCCCGTCCCCATGAACCCGAGTTTTCTCCCCCAGTCCACGCACGGAGTCCTGAAGTCTCTGCTGGAGAACCCGATGAAGCTGCCGCTGCACCATGAAGGTGAAGTTACACTGTGGCTGTGGCGCAGTTTTTCCTGTCTCACTTTACGAGTTGCTGCAGGTTCATTTTTTTATGACGTTACAGTGTTCATTAGATGTAATTAGTCGAGGAATGTGAGCCACGCAGCCTCAGAGCCGTTTCTGTGCACCTTCAACAGGTCAGGACGCCTCACATTAAACCTGTTCTGGAGGCTGAAGTGACAGCTCACCTGTTGACATGTGGCTCTGACTCAGGCTGAAAGTTTGTACACCTGGAAAGACGTTTACATCCTGATAATTAAATCAACAAGACATATCACATATGAAATGGGAAATCAAATGTCTCAGTGTATAAATTACAGCCACTAATCTAATAGCTTTGCAGGTAACATTCACGCTTTATAATATGAATATTTTAATGTTTAATGTCGGTTAAATGTGCAGACACTGCAGAGCTGCAGGACTCTTAAAAATGCGTTTCCCCCCCTCCTGCTAAACCCCTCCCCCCTAAGACTCTCTTCTTGGAAGCAGGTCAAAATTCTCTGAGTTAGAAAACAGTTCACCATGAAGAGAGAATTTGACAATGAAAACAGGTGAAAGGTTTTCAAAATTGTTCGTCATTGAGCAAAAAAAGCAAGAAATATTTGCTCAAAATTTAAGAAAAAAGAGATTCAGGGATTTGCAAAATATCTGCAGAGGAACACTGTACTTAAAAATCTATTTATTGTTTAGCTCTTAAATGTTTAAAATCTCTCTACTTTTTTAAATTCATTCAATTCTTGGTCTAAATCAGCAGTTCTCAACAGGTGGGTTGGGACCCAAAAGTGGGTCGTGGAGCCGTTTTAAGTGGGTCACAAATGTGTGCCTGGAAAAAAGTGTCAAAAGTCTAAGAAGGGGTTCTGTTTCTTTGGATGAATCTGATTGGTTTAGAGTCGACACAAATTTGAGTCATGATTAGATTTTTCATGGAGGTGTTGGTAGAGGGTCCTGAAGCTGGACCAGTTGAGAACCACGTGTCTGAATCGTCCTTTGAAACCATCCGTAATCCGTGTTTTTAGTTTGAAGTTGAGGTTTTAAATGTGGTTTGAACTCAGTTGAACGTTTAAAAAAAAATAAATCATCTGACACTGGTTCCAAACCCCTTAAATCAAAATAGTGTTGACATGTGACCTCCTTTTAACAAGAGAAAAACTGTTTTTAATATCTCTAGCTGTTTTAATTGAAAGATTGGAGGGTAAATAGGCGAAAATCACCACAATTTATCAAAAAAGGAAAGTCAAATTTAATTGAAATGTGTTAAATGTGGATTTTCTGTATTATAAAATGTTTGTATTCCTTTATTATCTCTTTAGTTTGGACTTTCTCGGACCTCCTAACATGTCTACATCCCCTGTTTTGCTGATCTGCACTTAGTCAGAACAAAACTCAGCTAATCTAAAGGTGTTCAAAAATTCAGCTTCCTCAAGTGTTTGAGCCTCTAATGTTATAAAGCCAACGTCTCAAATTAGAAATCAGAAATGAGAAACTTTATTAACATGTTTTGTGTTAAACTTTTATTTTGTTAAAACTGTTTTGGGTAATTCTGAACCTGAATGTACGAGCAGGAATCTGTCTTGTAAGCGTTGTTGGCTGTCACAAAAACATTTCTATCCCGGCTCTTATTGATTCCAGTGAGAGCAATCCATCTGTACATGTCGAGGTCAGGTGTCACCGAGCTGATAAAGCTCCAGAGATGTCGTCAAGGACACAAAAAAGTAAATAAAACAGCCAGGAAAGTCCCGTTGTGATCAGAGAAATGAGCAAATCTGTATTTGTCTTTGTAAATCTCAGGTCACACCTTTGTTGAGTAATTCTTTGTCTTTGTGGACTTGTTTACAGTTTTGTGTTGGAGCGCTTAAAGCCACTAAACCGAAATCTGGACTCGCTTAGTGACGGGGTTTCGAGGTTAAAAATAGTCCCCTGAACACTCCCTTCTGACTTCACACGGAGTTTCCTTTTAATTTGAAGTGTTTCATCGTACAATATCTGGGGTTGGGCTGGTGTCAACATTTTTTTAAACCGGTTTGATATCAAACCAAAACCAGACTGTATTACCAGTTTTTACCACCAGGTGTCCCGCGTAACTCTGCTGCCTCTCTGGAGGTCAGGTCAGACAATAGCTAACATTAGCATTCATCTTAGCTCAAATTACCATTAGCTAGGCAAACTGAGCACTAGTGTAACAGTTTTATATTGTTAAAAGTAGGATTGTCACGATACTTGAGTTTTAAATTTTGAAAAGATTGAACTATAAATAAAAGAATATCGATACCTCTCTTTCTAACATGGAAACAAAAATAGATAGAAGTCCCAATATTTGGCAATTTCTTGTTTTTATTAACAAAAATTGCAGGAAAACAAAACATTTTTGTACAATTTAGACCCTAGATCTTAGTATTCAGTGTTTCCCCTACCATTATATTGGGGGGGGCGGCCCTTTCAACTTTTAAGAAAGGCGCTGTTGATGTCACCGGTGCTTTTTTCCAAATATGTGATATTCCCAGTATTTTCATTTTTTAAGAAATTCTCCAAAAAACGTTTGCCAATTCAGTGGGCTAATGTCCTGAAGAGTTCATGTTTTAGGGATTATACTGACCGAGTTATTCCCTCTGCTTTCCTTCAGGTTTCAGCAAGGAGCAGGAGAAGGAGAAGAACCTGGATGAGGAGCGTAGCGCCCCCCAGTCAGCCTTCCTGGGTCCCACGCTTTGGGACAAAACGCTGACCTACGATGGAGACACTTTCCAGCTGGAGTACATGGACCTGGAAGAGTTCCTGTCCGAAAACGGCATCCCCTCCAGTCCCTCCCAGCACCACCACAACCAGCATCAACCACACGCTCCATCACGCCACCCAACAAACATTCCCCAATCCAAGCCGGTGCCATCAGTGATGGACCTCAGCAACCACGCCTCCACCTCCATACACACAAGCATCATCTCTCCGAACTGCCTGCACAGCAGCCCGGCAAGAGCAGGTAACACAAAGTCCAGTTTGAGCTCATTCACTACCAGCTGACTTTATTCTTAAAAGGTCAACTTCACCTGTTTTCCTATATATCTGATTCTGTTAGAAAGAGTTGCTTCTTGATTTGCCTTCTTTTGGCCATCTAAAGCTTCAAGTTTTTAAATGAAAAGATCCATGCAAATATTAGAACCATACAGTAAGCTGTTTGCAGTTTCAAGAGAACTAAAAGTTAGCTCAGAAGAGCCTCGAAATTAGCTTGGGTTTTTGGTTTAAGATGTGGGTAAATCAGAGTATCATCGGCATATCGGTGAAATTTAATTTTAATGGTGAAATCAATGGACCAAGAACAGATCATTGTGGAACCCAAGAGATAAATTGAGGTGCATTTCCCTTAATTTAACAAATAAATGTCAGTAAACCTGTTTAGAATTAATGACAACTGTATCTTCAATCAGAATTATGTTATTTACTGTGAAAAGTAGATTGGGCTCCCAAAAAAGGACAAAACTTTTACACAGAAATAATGTTGAGGTGTGTTAAAACGTTTGGTCTGAAAGATATCAAGGAGTTGTAAAAAATAAAACATTATAGTTTCAGAGAGCCTAGCTGAAATATTAAAATACCTAGTCATAAGAAGAAAACTACCAGAAAGCTGCATTTTTCTAGTATTTTTCAGCAAATTGTCCAATCAACAAATTCATGGATTGACAGATTGTTTCAGCTGTGGTTTGAGAGACTGTTGAGTGCTTTCTTGAACATAAAAGAAATGTTAACTAAATAGAAATGTCCCACAAAAAGCTTGCATGCTTTTCTGTTACCATCTCTCACTCCTCAGTAAAAACGGCTACCAGAGCGTGAGTTTGAGCAGAAAGATTTCCTCTCGGCTTCCAGTCGTCGCTCTCTGAAAACAATAAGAGGAGCCATTCATCTGGTTCGTGATGAGTTGTAGCTGCAGTAGGAGGACGAGTCTGTCAGCGTCTTTGTCCCCTTGCGTGATTAGCAGTGATGGATGAGCAGAGAAAACAGACTGCATTCAGGCAGGCGGGAGATGTCCAGGGCTGCTGGGGAAATGGTTTTTGTTTGGAAAAGTCAATCAACAGGGTGTAAAAAAATGAAACTTGACAAACAGTTTCAAGTTACAGAATGCCTCCAGTAGTTTTGAACCCAATGTATTGTCCATGTTTGGACAAAAAAAAGGCTTGTTTATCAGTTAAACATGGAAAATATAAAAAGTTAAGGCACTTTTAAAAGTCATAGATTATCAGATTTAGGTATGGACATGATGCTAGAGTTTTAAACTTTGATACAATTTTAGTAAAAATCAAATATTAATACCTGTTTGGATACTACAGCAACAAAAGTAGAAGTCCAGGTCATCCGATTTTCGGTGATTCCTTGTCTTCAAAAATTGCAGCTGAACTCGTGCACACGGTCTCCTGCACAATTTAGACCGTGTTCTCTCTCTTTCTCTCCAACAGTATCTGGTTAACGATACCATCAATAATCAATATAACAGAGATGGTATCTTTTGAAAACACTTATCAAATATACTACAATATATTACAAATATCAAAGCATCAAACAGTTTGACAACCTTACAAAAAGGACCCGAACCAGGTCAAAGTATCCCCCCTCAGAGCCCCCCAAAGTTTAAGCCATCCATACTATTTAGACAGTGTGCGGGAGTCATCTTGCAATTTTTGATGGGATCAAATCAAGATGTTTTTCTGGGGGGAGGGGGGGCAGTAGCTCACTCCGGTTCAAGTCTGGAAATGTGTCTGGTGCCAGGTCACTTCCTGAGCACTGTCGAGGTGCACTTGAGCAAGGCACCTAAACCCCCAACGGCTCTTTCATGTGCAGCCCCCTCACTCTGACATCTCTCTATTAGTTCATGTCTATAGCATCATATGTGTAAAAGTAATTTCCCCTCGTTGGATTAATAAAGGATATCTTCTTCTTAAAGCTTCGGTACTTTAAGATGCTGTTTAATTATTTTAATATCCTTTAATGTTTTGAAACACCAAAAGTACGACAGTCTGACCACGGTGTACTGAAAACTATCAAGTACCAAAAGCAGTCTGTTCAAAGTAATAAAAAGAGAGTTCCTGTTTTAAGTGGGTTTAAATATTTGTAATAAACAAACTTATAATCCGTAAATATAAAAATAAATTAACAATGTGATCATTAGCTTGTGGTGGCTAATTTTAGCTAGCACTCTCAGTGTTAAGCAGATACTGCTGTGGAACAGAAATCACAGGCTCCCACTCTTACATAACTTTATGGTATCATGCTGTCATCCCACTGTTTTCATCACGTCACATGAATGTGGTTAAAGCACAAGGAAACAAGAAGTTAACCAACTGCAGCTCAGCAGCAATTTAAGATGATTTTATTTCCTACTTCAACAACATTTCAACTCATGGAAACAAAACACTCCTACCTCTAGAAGTTTACTTGAACATGTTGTTGTCACTTTGTGTTTGATTATAAAGTATTTCTTATTTAGTGTAGAAAAAGTTCTTATACTGCTGAACAACTCTAATTATTCAAACACTATGGCTCATTTATTCCAGGAAAAATGGTATGGGAACTTAAAGGAGCAGTATGTAACTCTGACCCCTAGTGTTTAAAATGGGTACTGCAGTTTAAATTCTAAACATCATAGAGAGCTGTCTCCCCCCCCCCCCCTCCTCTCTAGAGTCCATGCTCACACAGGTCACCATGTGGTGGACTCTGAAGCTTCAGTGTTTATCCAGCTGTGCATGGGTCTGTAAACCTGAACCATAAACACAGACAAACTTATTTAACATTTCAACATTGTTGTTGTTTTTTTATTTTCACACGCGACCTCTCCATCCTGCATGTTCAATCTTTTGTTTACGAGCTATGTTGTCAGTCAGAGAAAACACCATGCAGAAAACAGAGTTCAAAGTTCAAACCCTTTACCTTAAGCGGCCTGAAATCTGTAGAGTAAGAGGAGGAGCCAGGTGCAAAGGTGAGAGCAGCTCAGGTGTGTTCAGATGTCAGGGAGGGAAACACGTCCGCCCCTGATGCAACGAGGAGTCGAATGCAGGGCAGATGTCCTGACCTTACAAGAGAGTGTGTGTGTGAGTGTGTGTGTGTGTGTGTGCGCGTGAGAACTTCCACTTGAACTATTTTGCTCGCTCCATGCCTCGTGTTTATAAAGAACAAAAACAAGACGGCCCCTCACAGCGTGTAGAAACATGTGGCCCTCTTTGTGTGGATTATGTGTGTGTGTGTGTGTGTGTGTGTGTGTGTGTGTGTGTGTGTGTGTGTGTGTGTGTGTGTGTGTGTGTGTGTGTGTGTGTGTGTGTGTGTGTGTGTGTGTGTGTGTGTGTCTTCATGAGATCAGTGCTGTAGGAACATAGTGTTCCCTGCAGAAGTAGGCCAGTGGGCAGCAACCCTCTCTTCCACACACACATGAAGTTTCAACTCTGTTTATATTTACATCGGCTAATAATCTCACACACACACACACACACACACACACACACACACACACAACTGTGTGGGTCACTCTGGTTTATGTTACGAGGGCGACAGCTTGAATCAGCTGCAGAAGTCGTGTTTCTAAAATCCTCTCTTAAAGAAGTTTGAGATGATTTCTAACCAGATGTTGGCGAGGTGTGAAAATATGAACCGAGATAAAAGGTTTGGTCGTTTCTGCACAGCGCTGAGTTGTAGTGTTCAGTGCTGCAGTAATCTGCTGCTCTCATGTCTAAATATAGCAAATTAATCTGAGGCATAATCTGGCATATTTGCATTCCCACATGGCCGTGTGACAGAGCTGCAGATAAGGAGGCAGGAACAGCAGGAGTTACCAAGTGTTCAGGAGATAATGAAAAACAAACTGACAGGCGGGGAGGAGGAGGAGAAGCACAAACATCCTCATCCTGCTCCTGAGGTGGAGTCTCTGAACAACCTCAAACATTTCCTCCGTCTGTCCAAACTTTAAAATCACTGCTGAACTGCACAAACCTGTAACTTTTCTGAAACTCTGAGTGGGATTTTATATTTCACAAATTCAACAAGAAAGGTTCAGAGAAAGTCGAACGAAGTGTTGTTTTTAGTTTCTTTATTTTCTCATGAGAACAAATACGCTTACCAGCTCATGATCTGCAGATTTCCAACCTGATATCTGATCTTTGCGGCTGAGACTCAGTTGGTAGAGTCGGTCATCTCTCAACTGGAAGGTCAGGGGTTCGATCCCCAGCTCCTGCAGCCACTCGTCAGATGTGTCCTTTGGCAAGACACTTAACCCCAATTGCTCAGCATTAGAAGTAACAGATGGGTGATGTCACTCAGGCTTCATCGTTTTTTTAGTTTTAGTTTTTTTTTTATTATTGTGTCATACCCGCATGTTCTTACATCACACCATAAATTAAAAATGTTCCCGGATCAGAGTGCACGAGGTAAACTATATTCATTCTCAAGAAACAAAAAGAGAAAGCAAGAAGTCAAACTAATGAAACAGAATATCCTGTCTTCTTTTCCAAGCTTTTGAAACAAAAGTTTAAACACATCAAACTTAAACAGCCGTTCCAGTTTCTGCACATCTGTTTGCCCCAATATTTCAGATTTTACTTCATGAAACAATAATTCTCTTAAATCATCAGATTGGGAAAATGGGACTCCGTTTCAACTTCGTCCAACTCACACATCTCACAAAGTCTGTTTTCTACTGGAATGTTTTTGAATCAACCGACTTCAGTGTCCAGAGGGAGAATACCAGATCTTAACTGTGCGACCGAGGATCTTTGGCTTCTAGATAAACAACACGTTACAAATAACTCAGGCATAAAATGATTTTTGATCTGTACATATGTCCTTAGTTTTCATATTTACAGTGTATGTCTGAAAACTACAACTCTGTGTTGTGCCGAAACTACTAAACCAGCGATGTGACCAGGCAGACATGTCTGTTCTTTCAGTTCAGTGAACATCTTCTGTAGTTTAAAATGAAAACATGTCCCTCTGTGAGGCAGCAGAGTAGCAATAAATAGACTCAAGAAAACGTAAGAATAGTACACAGTTCATGTTTATGAAGTGAGACGCACGCTGAGCTCTGTGGGAAACATCAGGAACTACGAGTGAGCGACTCACACAAAAGAAATGTAGTCATGTTACACACACACACACACACACACACACACACACACACACACTCACACACACTCACACAGGCATGTGTCTGGCTGTCTGTCAGCGTCATGTTTCGGCGGCTAGGCACATCATGTGCTGCTGTTCAGCTACTACCTGCTCCTCCACACAAGTCACACACGATGCCTTCATTGAGGGGTGAGGAGCGTTAGATTCATTCACCTGAGCCTCAGATTTAGGAAAATAAAAATGTTTATGTTGGTTGTTTCTTTTATAAGACATGTGGGGATTGAACCCCCGACCTTCCATTTTGAGACATGACCGACTCTACCAACCGAGCCACAGCCGCCCCAGGGGCATAGTGGTTAGTGCGCACGGCCCATGTACGGAGGCTATAATCCTCCGAGCGGGCCGCCTGGGTTTGAATCCGACTTGTGGCTCCTTTGTGGCAAAAATGACTGAACTTTTATTTACCGTACACGTCCCCGTCGGGCGCTAACGACATCTTTCCTTCGGAGCTCCTGAGCTCTCATGTCTCATAGTTTCCTCGGAATCGTTGGTGAACGACCGGCCTGAACGCCCCCCCCCCCCCCCCCCCCCCCACCAAAATTGATTATTTAATGTTTTATTTCTAAGAGTAATTTCCATATGCCAGAGTTTCTCTTTTTGTGTGTTTTTGGCACCAACAGGCCTCCATACAAAGTCCCTCTCCTTAAACAGCTTCAGCCGCTTCTTTATTAGGATTATTTCCTGAGAGACACTCAATAAAAGCAGCTCATTAACACTCCATAAAACACAAACTTCCTCCTCTTTAGTGAATAAGCTCTATTTCTGTTTTATAGTGTTTTTCCGCGTGTGAGTAATTTGACTGTTTTTTGTTTCGCTGATTAAGACGCCCACAGATTGTGTTACATAAGTCTGACTGTCCGGAGAGCTGACGGTTAAAAACTGCAGAAAATCAAGACACACAGTGAGATCTTATTCCAGTTTGTTTTTTAATATTCTTTAAGTCGTTATGACTCAAATAAAAAGCAGAAAAAGGGAAATAAAAGTGATCTGAACGTCGTATTTCTAAAAGTCGTCCCTGCTCGACAGACGATTAATCACTAGCTTCTCTTTTAAAGACAGATTCATGTTTTTATGGACATATTTCTTAATTTGATTTGACTTCATGAAGATGTTCCTGTGACTCGTATATCAACTCATCACAACTCATTCGGTCCTGAACGCCGTCATTTAAACGTCAAACAGAAAACAGCTTTTATTTGTGTTTAAATTCTTCCTGATCATCTCACACACTCCTCACTGTCGCACACACACACACACACACACACACACAGTTTGATGGTGGTGCTTTGGGTAACACTGTAGGTCTGCTGCCCTCTGAGGCTGCAGCTCGTCACTGCAGCCTCAGAGGAAATCTGCCTAAAAAGAGGTTTAAGAATCAGACGTTAAACATGTAAATACATTTATTTACAAGGTCCAATCAGTGAGCTGTGTAGAGAGTGGAATGTTAAAGGTATCTTACTATCTGATCATTAAGGAAACATGTTGAAGTGCTGGCTTCTCTGGGGGGGGGGGGGGGAACAGCTCTCTATAATGTTTACAATTTAGACTGCAGTACCCATTTTAAACACTAGGGGTCAGAGTTACATATTGCTCCTTAAATATCAGGAAGATTACATTGACATTTTAGATTTTCTTCAACTTTTTCTTGCTGCAGCTTCAACAAAACTTCACTGAGTCAAACTACAGATTTAAATGTTATCTTATAATTATGAGAGCATTTTAAAAAGTTTTAACTTTGATCAAACTTTTTCTATTCATGGAGAAGTTATGTGACACTAACTCTTCCCCTCACCCTCCTCTCAGGCCTCCCGAGCTCCAGAAACACTCCCAGCCCCATCGACCCGGACTCCATCCACGTCCCCGTCAGGTACGAGCCCGACCCCGCCGACCTTGCTCTGTCCAGCGTGCCGGGTCAGGAGATGTTCGATCCCCGAAAACACAAGTTCTCTGACGAGGAGCTGAAACCACAACCGATGATCAAGAAAGCTCGCAAAGTGTTCATCCCCGAGGACCTGAAGGTAAGTTGGAGCTGGTTCGGACTCCTCTGTGTTTTTTTAAAACAATGGAATCTGTGTTATTTAGATAAATCATCGATTGCTCGAGTTTCTGTTCGTCTGGATTTTTGTGAAAAATAATTTTCTCTCCGTTATCTTTGTCTGTCTTTAAAATATTTCCTCCGTTTTTCACGTCCCCTCTCTCCTCTCTTGTGTCCTTTGAGCAGGATGACAAATACTGGGCCAGGCGCAGGAAGAACAACGTGGCCGCCAAGCGTTCTCGGGACGCGCGGCGGCTCAAAGAGAACCAGATCGCCATCCGAGCCGGCTTCCTGGAGAAGGAGAACTCGGCTATGAGGCAAGAGGTGGCCGAGCTGAGGAAAGAGCTCGGACGCAGCAAGAACATCCTGGCCAAGTACGAGGCACGGCACGGACCGCTGTGAGGACACACACACACACACACACACACACACACACACACACACACACACACACACACACACACACACACACACACACACACACACACACACACACACTCCACCACCTCCTCTCACGGCAGGCTAAGAGTAAAGATGCAGAAATACTCTTTTAAATTTACTGGACCAAACCATTCATCAAACTTCAGTTTTTCTTTATTCCATTATCACATCATTCAGGAGTTCTTCTGTATTTATACCAAAAATGTAGATGTAAGTCTGATGAACCACATTTTACTCTCAGTTTTTCCTGATTGAAAAGCAGACGTTTAATTCTTTAAAGTGTGAAACAGAAGATTCAGTTCAGTTCCAGTTTAAGATTGTTTTTGATATTTCTACAATTCTCTTATCAGACTCTTTTATCCAAAGCGACGTACATCAGAGAGTAAGAACAACACAAGCAAGGATCTAGAAAAAAGGGAACAATGTCAGTAAGAGCAAACGATCAGCTTTGAGTCTGATTGGACACACAGGTGCTGACAGGAAGTGACCAGAGGCAAAGCACAACATTGAGGGCAGTTCTTGAGAGCTCTAATCAGTATAGAAACCATCTTATAAGTCGTCGTTATCAAACAAAAACCATCGTCATTACCATCATCATCATCAATAATATGGAGACCATCATCATTAAGTTAGTAGGTATTCATGAAAGAGCTGGGTCTTTAGCTTTTTCTTAAAGGTGCAGAGGGACTCTGCAGATCACATGGAGTTTGTTTGCGGTTGCTAAAATCCAAAATTTAAAAATCCAAAAATATGCTGCAGTACATCTGAAAACACAAAACAGGGTTAGGGTTAGTCCTGACAACCCGCCAGTGATTTCTGCTTTCATTTCTGTCGCTTGGGTAGATAATCGAGGAAGGCGGCGACTCTACAAGTCACTGACGAGGAAATGTTTTTATGTTAGTCATGAAAAAATCAGTTTAAGGAGAGTTTCAAACCTTCAAATCGACCGACAATGTCAGAGTCTGTGACGCTCTCAGAAGATACTGTACAGCTGATTTCATGAGGTTTGTTGACTTTGAAATGAAATGCAGAATATCCCAAAACTTTTATCTTTTATTACACCATTTAAAAACAACACAGACTCATTTTTTATTTTTCAGTTTCTGCAGCCGATTATTTCCTCCTATTTGGTTCTTGTTGGAGTATAATCAACAAAAACCTCCTGCCGTGAGCTGAGCCCATTACTCAGGATTATTCAACACACACACACACACACACACACACACAAAGACATGAACACACACACACACACACAAAGACATGAACACACACACACACACACACACACACACACACACACACACAGCTGGTAGGACGTCTCTCCGGCCCTGTGAATTCTCTCAGTGTTTGGAAAAAGACACTTTAAACCTACCGACGCCCCACCCCCGCACAGACTCCGCCCCCTGCCTCTCATCCAGGTGTGCTCCCACAATGCACCTGTCTCTGTACATACCTGCCTTTCTCCTGATGACTGTACATGAATGTTCTCACCTGTTGGTCACTGGAGACCTGTTCTACTTCACGCCTTTTCAGAAGCGGCGTTTTTACAGATATTTATGGAGAAAGAAGAAACGTAACACAGGACATCTTCACTTTAAGATCCACTCACTGGTTTTCATACAGAGCGCCAAAAATGCCAAATTGATTTTATAGAAACGCTGAAATTTGTTCTTTTGATACTCCAAAAAAATCTGCCCGAGAAGCCTCAAAAAGTTTTTCTTAGTGATTTTTTAAAATGAAAACATCAGGGAGTGTGTTTCTAAATCCTGACAGATTCTGTGTTTAAGAAAAGGAAAACCAAAGAGATTTGGTCTTTGGCGCCCCCTGGTGGTCGAGGGGCTCTCTGCAGGCTCATGGATAGTTTACATGTTCTCACACGCTGCAGGAAGCTTCATCGTCTCTACAGGCGTGATGATCTGACGATAAACCAGCGATTAATATTCTTTTTTTTTTTGGAGTCGGACGTGAGGTCAGTCTCACGTTTCCCTTCAGTTCGATATCTTCAGCGTTTGGACCTCCATGTTCATCCTCCGTTCTCTCTGTTCCTGCCTGTTCATCATGTCGGACTCTTTGTTTTTAAACTGTTTGAATCTTGTCACTGTACACAAAGTCTTTACTTGATTACTTTGCTTGATTACCAAACCTGTCATGTGACATCACAGCTTATGCATCCTTCTTTTTGTGTGATTTTTTTCCCCCTCCAGTTTTCATTTGTCCCAACTTTCCTGAACGTCACATCCTCAGTCTGTCTGGAAAATCAGTTTCTCGAGCACTTTGTGAGTTTTGTTGATGACAAAGTGTTTATTTCTTTAATACTTTATTCCCATACTCTGCGTCCCTGCAGGCTTAAAGTGAAAGTTAATTAAAGGAAGAATGTGCGACTTTTTGATCCAGTAGAGGTCGCCCTTGAGCTCCAGCATGAAACCAAAACAAACTTCTGTTTGGCCACGCCTCCTCCATCCTGAAGCCTCCGCTCTCCTCCAGAGACACACCTCCAACCCCCCCTCCACTCATGTTCACACAAAGCGAAGGAGTCAAGCACAATCGGCCGACAAACTTGCCCTCGGCTCGAGCTGCAATCACCTGTGTCCTCCATTGTTGTGTTAGCATGCTAATGTTAGCGCTCTTTAGTTAGCTCGTAGCTTCACATTGTTGTGTTAGCATGCTAATGTTAGCGCTCTTTAGTTAGCTCGTAGCTTCACATTTCATGTAAACTGACACAGAATGAGCGTGATCTAAAAACCACAAACATCAAAAAACAAAACAAAAACATCCAAATAATCAGTGAGTATGTTCTTCTTCTTCTCTCTAGTTCTTGACTAAAACAGCTTTTATACACAGGGGGAGGAGCCGGCCGTCCCGTAAACACGGCTCTGACAACAACACAGCCAGCGGGACTCGAGCTTCTCCCTCATTGTAGACAGTCATGACTCAGAGACACATTTACACAGGACAGACTTTATGATTTATTGATGTGGAACATGTCGATCATTCTTCCTTTAAAGCTGTTGATCCAGTTCAGGTCTTGGTCTCAGTTGGTTAAAGTGTTTTTATTTAATTTTTTCTCCAAGTTTGTTGAAGGATATTATTTTGTTTGAACAATCGATAACATTCTTTAAAAAGTGTATTGATTTTTTTTTAAATACTCTAACAAGAAGAAAAACACTGTCAGCTTTAAAAACATGTTTTATAATCTCAGAGAGTGAAACTACTTTAACCTTTAAATTAACCTGAACGAGGTTTCTTTGTTTGAACGACCTCCAGACTCGTCCCTCTCAGTGCAATAGATGCTTCTTCTCGACTTCACGGCATGAACTGTACTTTGCTGTTTCCTCCCTTGTCGTATTTTCCTATGTGTAGCTCAGCGACAGTTGCGCCCCCCGGTGGCCGCCTGAGACATGAATGTATATTTGAAACGGTGCGTTGGGTGAGCGTTGTCGTCCTCTTTACTACCGACCAAAAGCGTATTTAAAGGATATATTGATACATGAAAGGTTTTAATGTTTATACAGAGATATTCTTCTTGGTTTTGTACAGTCTGTTTTCCTACTTAGATATTTCTTGTGTATTTTAAGAAAGGGTTACATAAATATAAGCAGTATATTAAATATATATTCATAAATATTACCAAAACGGCGTGCCCGACCTGTCCGGGCGATGCATGGGCATTACAGTGTGTCCCGTTCCTCCCTGCGTAGTTGAAATACCTCAGACCCCTCCTCTTGACTTGTTTCCCCCCTCCCCCACACCTGTGCAGGTGCCTCATCAGCTGATCCAGCTCTCGGGTTGTTTGTGCTCCAGGTGTCCCGGCTCCGTGTAGACGCTTACCTTTGTGGCGTTTTCAGCCCAGACGAATGTATTCCCCGACCTGAAGCACTTATTTTTAATTTGAATGTTTTCTTTTCTTTCGTTGGGTGTGATTTTCTCTTTCCTGCATCCTGTCGTCCACTTCTCTCTCTCTCTCTCTCTCTCTTTGCTCGGAGAGATTTTTCCATGTTTGTCCTTGATTATGTTTCACATGATCAAAATGAGAATATAAATAAAAGTTTAAATCGTCTCCGTGTCTCTGTTTTTTTCTTCAGTTGTCCAGATTGTAGTGTTGATGATTTGACAGAGAACTAACTGCTTTCTATTTGTAGTACTTGAAATGGGTCTTGGTCAAAAGAACCGGAGACTTTTTGAAGGTCTCGGATCGACAGCATTTTTACTCGGTCTCAGGCGGGGTTTATTATAGCCATTTCAACAATACAGTTGATAGGAATTTGTCTTGGTGTGTTCACATATATCACACAATGACATGAATGCACAGACATAAAGGTGTGTAACCAGGTTGTGTAACCAGGTTGTGTAACCAGTCCAAAAGTGCTTTTGGAGTGACACGCCCCCTGCTCTCATGATAATGATTTTGTTTTGATGTTTATGGTCTCAGTCTCGATCCCTAAATGTCTCGGTCTCGTTGCACTCTGGTCTCAGGTAGTGATATCTCGACTAAAACACTAAACTCCAGTTTCCGTTTCAAATATCTATCTATCTATTTTGACGGAGGACGCTGCAGGCACGCGTCAACTGGAACAGAATAGATAGCGCCGGACAGGAAGTCAGAAAAGGAAACGCACAGGGCGTCCAGTTGTCCAGCGCACACAGACTACAGTATGAGTGCAAACAGAGAAGAAGTGTGTAGGGAGTGGTTTGAGAAAGGCCCTGTCATTCCTCCTTTCGCCACTAGATGTCCTCAGAGTTCTTCTGTGTGAGTAATCAACTCAACTCAACTTTATTCATGCAGAACCTAAAACATGCAAAGTGCTTCTCAAAAGAATGACAGACAGGAAGTAACAACAGAAAATGAAAACAGGAAAGACGGTTATAAAATCATTAAAACATCAAATAAAAGCGAATAAAAATAAGGCCCTGAACCCACAACAGCTCCTCGCTGTTTAACCTCTGCACCACCTTTAACCACCGTGCAGCCGCCCCATGACAGTTATCAAAAACATCATCCATCCTAAGCAACGATAACACCACTTTGTTTTACATCTTAATACTCGCCCTTTCTCAACAACATAAAAATACACATGTTGTTTAAAGTAACCTGTTTCCAAATGTAACAACCCCCCTCCCTTTCCTTTCATGGTTAACCTTCATGTTTGTGATGTTAGCGTCATGGGCGGTTCCATTGAACTTAAAGGTCAGACCGGTAATGTCGGACTTTGTAAACACACACAAGAACCTGCAGAAAAATAAAACCCCAAAGCAACAATAACTCGTTAACTCGTTGTTTTTCAGTCGGCTCCAAAAGCAGTTGGATCCAAGCCGAGGATGAGGATGTGGATGTTAGCCAGGAAGCTAACGTTGTCACTACTGGTCCAATAAGCATGCACTATGATCACATGACATCTGCAGAGGGTCTATTCACTCAGCCTTTAAGGGGACCAGACGTAGGGAGAGGGTGCAGAAAGGCCCTGTGAGTCTCCAGTCCCTGTCATTACTCGTCTCTCCACTAGATGTCCTCAGAGTTCTGTTTGTGTTTCATCATAAACCTGATTCCAGTTGATCCTCTTCACCTGTTTCTTACTGAACCTCACCTGTGCGCTCGTCTTTTCATTTAGCCTCCAGATACAGAAACAGGCAGCTTCCTCTCCTCGCTGCATATCACTGCTGGTTCTCTTAATGTTTAAATAATTTTCTCTTATCAAGTCCATTTAATAAGAGATGCAGGGAGGTGTCTGTAAAACAAGTGGCCATGCTGTGCAACTTTTACTGTTTGTGCAAAATCTTAAACTTGGAGCAATTAAAAAATCTTCTTGCCTTTAAATGTTTGGCATATAATTACGACGAGAAACCAAAGTTTAACACAACTTATACTTGGAGGAAAAGTGTAAGACATAGAAATACTTTATTTCTTTTTCAATAAGCATATTCATTTTTCCACAATTTGAGTATTTCTCATTCTTAAATTCTCTTCTTATTTTATTTTCAAGAAGAGGACATGTTGTTTTTTTTAGAGTTGCAAGGTGCATTTATTCTTTAGTATTTTCAGCTATTTGATTGGAAAACAAACCAGAGTTTAGCGCAGAGATGCAGCATCGAACATGTCAAAGAAAGTTGAAGGTCTGCGACGACTTCCTGAACTCAACACTGAAGTGAACCAGCACAAAACAGAACTTTGTCTTTTCATACTCAGAGCTCATGTATGATGCTTACTTTAATACTTTGGTGAGATTTGAATGCAGAAAATAAGTATTTTATCCTCGGCTTTGTTTAAACATGTAATCTCCAGGCCCGGCTCTGATTCACGGTCTGGACATGTGAGCGGAGTAAAGACACACACGAGGAGAAACAACGTGTCCCGATGCAGATATCCGGACCGTCCGGGTTCACCCTTTAGCGTGCGCAGCTCTTTTCATGCTTTCTGTTTCCCTCTTTAGCACCACTCTAAGTTGAAATTGTCATTATGTAATTCCATTTTCTCAAAGTGAAAGGGAGCAGATTAGGATGCTCCGATAATCCGAGCCATGCAGACCGACACACGATGACGACAGAGGAGGTTTTAGTGGTTTTAAAAAATGGCCCCGTTGGATGAAATATGCCACGACATTACGGAGATAAGTCCTAAAGCAGGAGGATGTGTTTTTTTATTTGACTCTGCAAAGAGTTTAAATAAATGGGTTTGTTCATTTGAAGCAGAAAATAACTCTGAACGTTTACATAACCCCTGAAAGGTTTCATGTAGTTTTAAGGACTTCATGTTAAATCCTCAGGTTTACGATGTCCAGCTTCTATTTTCTAAAGGTCCTGACACACTAAGCCGACGGTTAAGAACTAGTGGACGACGAAGGCCGCCTCTGGCGTCGACGCATGACGCCTTTAGTCTTGGCCAAAAAGTTGCACTAGAACACACCGCAAAGACTAAAGCCGACGGCCAACCCGTCTACACAGAAACACCTTAAACGGAGTTTCTGAACATCTAACTAAACGGAGCATTTAAAGTGACCTAAACGCTGTTTGTGTACTAAAGGTCAAAACGCACAGAAAAAGCTTCGTTTCGAGTAGCGAGTGGGAGGGGCCAGTGGGAGGGGCCAGTGGGAGGGGGTGGTGACCTTTATTCCCTGTGATCGCTGCACGACCATAGACTGTCTGCACACCACCTCTACCATCTCCGTGCTCTAATCAACCTGCTGCTGCATGTTTCCTGTTCTCCAGTTTGTTCTTCTCCTCTCTTTAGTTCACATTGAGATTCTCTTCAACTACATGAAGCATTGATACAAACACACATATTCTCATTATAGAGTCGTATGGAGGACTCTGCTGCTACGTCCACTACTTCCTGGTCGTTCTTTTTATATCACGTCTTACCTCAGGAGACCCCGCCCCCCTCTTGTGAGGTGCATGTGTCTTTAGAAGGAGGACATACTGGCTGCTGCATTGTTGTCAGAGAAGCCAGCACTTCAACATGTTTCCTTAATGATCAGATAGTAAGATACCTTTATCATCTCACTCACTACACATCTCACTGATTGATGCTTTTAACTTTAAATTAACTTCAACAGTGTTGGACTTTAATATACAGGTTTGAAGTTTTTATTTGTAGTTTGCAATTCTATTGTTTTAGTACTCCCAAAAGAAAATGTTGGTTTAAAAATATAACTAGCTCCAGACTAAGTGGAATAAAGATTTTTAATTTAACGGTATTTTAACCTCTGAATGCTGAAACCATCGAACAGCAGGAACAGCAGGATGTAAAGCCAAAAGAAACTGAAAATAATAACAAGAAAATATCCTATTAAAATCATTTAATGAATTATTAAATACACATTACTTCCCACATGTTTTAATCTTTCACAAGAATCCTGAAAAGTGTCCATTCTGCCACATACACTGTCATGAAGATTCATTGGTTGATCCATCAAATCAAACAGGTAATTATTTGAAACAGGTTTAATTGTCTGGAAACAAAAAGTCATGAACACTGCAGTCACCTGGATGGGGAGCAGTTATCGTATCATGCCTGGAGGTTCCTCTCTACGTCACAGACTAACAGAACAGTTTTCCTTTCCAGCTTTTTGGTAATTTCTTTAGCGTTGCGTGCTGCGCTGGCGAGCCAGTGTTTGGGCCACATGTGGGCATCAGATGAGCCGTCAGGTCTGAACATGACGAAAATCTCAGCCTGTTGACAACCTGAAGCTTACGTAACCCTCCCAGCGGACAAAAAAACAGCACAGGGCAAAAACAAATACATAATACTTGTCCTAATACTCTGCTGCAGTCACAATTTAATCCACAAACATGAAATATGGAGGGGGGGGGGGTAATTGTGCAATTCATATTATGGATGGGCAGCAGTCATTGGTGGGCTGCTCAGCTGGCTGGCTTCTTTTATGTAAGAGGATTTGTCCTGGTCCAGGCCTCAGTGGCACGAGTCCCCTAAAGACCCGGGTTGGATCATCTGTCCAATGTTGCCAGAGCCAATGGGCAGTCGGGGGAAACCTGACGTGGGAGGCGGGAGTCTTTCAGTCGAGAAGGATTTTGTCGTTTTCAGGAAGGAAGTGAGATTAAGCCAGCTGAACAAATGTGCACAGTAACCACTGCATACAATTCCAGAATCAGCCACAGAAAGACGATTAATCTGATCTGTACGCGGCCATTCTTATATTAGAAAATATAGAGTCATGGGATACTTCATCTCATGACAGGATCTGCTCCTTTGTTGGTGTACTTATCCATTTATTCATTGTAATTTCATGAACACAATTAAAGCCAAATCATTCAGGTTTCAAATAAAAAGGGCCACTTGAAAAGAAAACGGGACCCTGGGGGTCCTAAACCTTCGTTTCTAGGTGCCCCATTTGCCCTGTTGGTAGTCCAGCATTTCATTTGGCCAAAATGCCCTGGATGACAATCCGCACAACTTTGACTTTGACATTGTGACCTTTACAAGTGCAGACATCTGGCTTGTCATAGGAAAGCATTTTCAAAGGGTTTACCAGCTGTTGACTTGTTAATGGAATTATTTACAACCGGCAAATCAGCAAATGGGTCGAACTCAAACAAAAAAAGCTTATTTTGTTCTAAAAAGGATTAAAAAAGCCTTTAGGCAGAAGGTAACCCACTTTTGGTTTGTCCCATTTTGTCCAGGTTCCCAGTTAAGTTTCAGCATAGACCAAGTGACGTCACCCATTTGGTTTCTAAAGGTCTTTTTGAAAGCCCATCCATGGCAGCTGCCATTTGGAAATGCTAACTTTTAGCATTTCACAACAAGTTATCCCTGTTTTCAAGACAATTACAATAATGAGGATATTCTAATTATTTCCAGCAACTAAGCAAACATTAATCATGTTCTGTTCCCACTCCTTCACAAGCTCGATTAGGTCATTTAATTGAACTACTGTACCTGTCCCACTTCATCCCAGATATGCCGTCTTTAAGATAGTTTCTATTTTATCTTTTTCCTGTATCACAAACCAATCAAATCGAGAAACAAATTAGCAAGCAGAAAACTGGGTAGAAGTCAAATGTTGGAAACATGCACATTTACATCTCTGTACATTTTGTATGTACTGTCTGCCATGTTGATAAATGTGTCTTCTCTTCTTCTCTGCTTTCTTCTTCACGTTTATGCTGGTGGACTTCTGAGTCATAGCCCGTCGCAGGAACTGTGAAGCATACCCAGAACGCCTTGGTCAGTTTGGGGCTGATTGAGGTGTATACATGCAAGAGTTAATTTACCCCCGACCACATTATCGAGGTGTGTTAGTCAAATTAGTACGATTTCAGTCAGACTAACATGGTAAAGTGTATTTTAAAAGTCTAGTTTTAGTCACACTAACACACTTAATCTACTTTCCAACATCATGTAAACATCCTGATGAGACTAAATCCAATATAAAAACATGCATAAACAATACCATAAATCAATGTGTCATTGTCAAGGCTGATCCTAGCCTAGGTCATGCTAATGGTTAGCTGTCACACCGTAGAGAAAGTCTTTTTCCAAAGAGATCCAGAATTTTTTGAACTCTAGGACTCTTACGTCATGCTTCATGTCATGGCATCCATTTGATTTAAAGGTGCTTTCATTGGATGCACCCAATGCTGATACAATCGCCCCCAATCCTTAAGACCCTGAACATATTGTGCATTTTGTGCATTCATAAATGTGCAGTCAACTGCAGCATTAGGCTAACATTTTGAAGACATCTCTTATCTGTTTGAACAGATGTAATCAGACTTTAGAGATTGTACTTCTGAATCATCCTTTGTATATTTAAATTCTGTGATCAAACCCACTGGACTTGGCTACAGCAGTGGTAAGTTGGATAACGCCAACAGAAGCATTAGCCTGTTAGCTAACTTCCTGGCTAACTATGGCAAAAACAGCTTACTGGTTGACATGTTGGATTTTTGCCCTGGAGAATTATTCCAGTGTTATGTCAGAAAGAAAAATCGTGAAAATAAAAACAACAAAGTAATTATAAAGATGATGTGATTACAAATTAACTCTCAGGTATCTCTGTTTTAGTTTCATGTTATCAACGTTTTGGGCTCCTTAACTTTGAAGCAAAAGTCCAACCACAACATCTTACTTTACATCGTCCACCTTTTGTCCAGCAGACAGGACACTTAAAGCTTGAGTCAAATTCCAGTTTCAACTATGAAGTGTTAGTGCAGTTGACAAGCAGGTCCTGATGACTTGGAGTTAACATCCAAATGTCTCCAGTGTCCTCGAGGATGACTGTGTCTCATTGAGCAGGCTGAAGTCAGACCTGCTGGACATCCTTGTGTGATTGGCAGCCTCTAATTATCTAATGTAGTCCGGGCTTAGCAAGCAGACTTTGTGATTCAGGTTGATGGTATTCTGAGGGGCTTCGTGGATCCGCTGCAGGCGAGGCTAAGACCCTGTAAAAAAAAGACGAGAAACATGTTGATTAACTGTTTTGTATTTCATCTGAGCACTTTAATCTTTAAATTTGCAGGACACCTTAAAGAAAGGTTGATATCTTTCTTTGTGATATCATGCAGGGATTGGTGATTGACACGTAAGGAAATCAATAAAATCCTTCAATTAACCCCAAAGTCCTCAAAAAATATGGGCATGGCAGTATCCACAGAGTTTGAAGGTTCAAGCTTTGAGAAAAATTCTCCATGTTTGGTCAACAAGATGTATCTGCTGTTTGGGATCAAGTAAAAAGATATGTTCAAGTTAAAAAATGTTATTATTTTATTTACAACATAGTGAGATGATAGTGCAAATTAAAATGTTTACATTGTCAATCTTTTGGATACCAGTTGGTCTTTACACCATTCTAATCCAAATTGTAATTACTCAACAACTTTTTGATGGATTATGGTTCAATTCTGGTCAAATATTTATTTGTTCAGTAGTTAACTAATTGAAAATACCCCAGTGATAAATGTCAGTGTTTCAGCATCATGCAAACTCATCCCCTGTACAGATGGTTAATGAGGACTTCAGTTAAAGATCATTAGGCGAGTAATAAAATGTATTTCAGCGTCAAACAGATGATATGGAGTCTCAGTAGGAGGATTTTCCTCCAAACAAACATCAGCTGTGTTTCTCGATCAGCTTCTTTTAACACCATCCAACAAATCTCCGTTAACACCAACATCTGCTGTCCGCCACATGTGTAGACTTTAACCCTCTCTCAGCCCGCCATACGTCAAAGGGATGAGTGACAAACACACGTCTTTCCATTCATTCATTATTTCCCTGTCCTCTGAGGGTTTATGTTGTCAGCTAAATTCATTTCAGTGATGCAGGGCGGGGGGAAGGGTCTGACAGAGGATTTAGAGGCTGGTACAGAGCTTCATGCAGCAGGACGAAGAGCTTACTGTCTGGGACCTCAGGGTCCACAGTTTTGGGGGGAGGGGAGTCAACAGGCTCGGTCTACTGCTGATGTTCTGCTTCGTCCTGTCACTCGGTGTATGTTATTGCTTTAAAATTTAAAGTTAAAGTCATATATAGATGCAGGAAAGTGACCAATACAAGTATTTTTTTATATTTTCATGCTGAACGGTTCAAATTTTCTTGGCCAAAATTGCAATTTTCTCTCTTCATGTCAGGAGAAGAATAGAAGTTGAGGGCCTAGATTAGCCAATGTTAATTTTTGCAAATGTGGACATTCAGGAAAATTCTGACAGAGCTTTTCAAAACGCCTCAACAAGTATTGAAAGCCTGATGTTCAGATAAAAGACTACTGATTTCAGTGTTTGGAGAAGCAATTTCAGCTCTGCTGGCATCATGGCCATAGGGACGCAAATGTTGGTCTGTTTTTGGTCCCAGGACCACTGTGCCTGAGTTTAGCCAAAATGTTCAGTTTGAGATACAGAAATGGTTTCACTTTAAGTACTCCAATGGTGAATTCCAAAAATTTAGTTGAAAGTGTGATACTGGACAATTTTAACCCTTTATGGTAGATGTACAGTAACACCAATCTCAGAACCTAACTAATAGCTTCTGGGTGCATTTGCCATCTTATTATTGGCTTCCCGTGTAAAACTTATAGCAAAGACTTTCTTTTTCCATGTGTCTGATTGGCAATTTCAGAAGCAATGGTCCTCCATAAAATGAAGCATGAAGAGGTGAGAATAGAGGACTGAGAGATTTTCATACCTGACCAAAATTTTTGCATAGAAAACTTTTCCTTAATCTTTTTTCTAAAGTTTTTGCCTTAACCTAAACATATCTCCTCTAAGATGTTTGCACCATGACAAATAATCTTTACCTAACAGTAATCATACTTTTGACATGAACAGATATCTAACACACGAATAAATAAGAAAAGAAAATAACAATTTTGGAGCTTTGTTCCTTAAACATGTAGGTGTACTACTAAAAATAAAATAATACCAGTAGTCACATCCAAACTATTACAACAGATATAGTGATGTGACAACCACAAAGGCCCTACCCAATTACGATAAACATAAACACCCACTTTAAGTGACAGTCCAAATGATCTAGAGGTAAACGCTTCTGACTTAAAATTCTGCAACAAATTTAAAGTAAACATCCCCAGTTTATTAATTCACACAGGAAAAATAAATAAATTGCATTAATTCACTCCAGAAACTGGACTTCTTAAACCATAAAGTGTCTAAACATGATTGGAAACTTACACTTTTCATTTAATGTTGAAAATCAATAACTGTCGGTAGAAACTAATTTATCAGGTTTTGATGTGCTGGTAATCTGATTATAACTAAATGCTCCATCCAATCAGCTGCTCAGACCCGATGTTGTGACAATGACCTTGATTCGTGACACAATCTCAGACACATATCAGGCACAATTTATTCCCATACATTGAGTAATGCATAATGGATTATTGTTGCAGTTTATAGAACTCTGGCACGACACAGTCTGAACATAAACTGTATGACGGGGATCAACAGATGCCCTTGACAAACACTGGGCTTACACACACAGATGTTCACATGTAAGATGATGTAACGGATGTGATTTATTTTGGAGAAATACTCAGATTTTGTTTGTAAATTCAGTTTGAAATATGCTTCAATTTTTTAATATACTGTGACACAGTTAAATATTTAATTTCCAAAGATTCCTCCAAGCTCTCGGAGTCTCCCCTATTTTCTTAATGTACCATTATTTATTATTTTCTTTCTTTTTGGAGAGTAGTGTCAATGTAACCCCCCAAAAAACTTATACTTGATTTACTATCTGATCTGAGTGGACATTGCATAAATAACATTTATTATCAAGCTCAAACTATGACCATAACTTCCTCCCATCTTTATGAATAAATATAAACTACAAATGAAATGAACTCTGGGCTGTAATAAACCACCTTCTTGATCTCCAGGTGTCCCCATAATGTAAAAGGCCCCATAAAAGGGTCCCCCTAATGCACAGAGGTGCACATATATTACATATATATAGACGTGGGAATAATATAGGTGGGAATACAAGTGTTTGTCTTACAAGGTCAGTCTGGCCCTAGCAAGGTCATTCATAAATATTTTATGTATTTTATACTTTTAAACTTTTTTTAAACTCTGACCTCTTGAATGAAAAAGATTTTTGCCAAGGTCTCTGAGTTCGCCCTTCTTTTTTGCTTGTATTGAAGCCTCAGTGTACCATCATTTTTTATTTTTTAAATTTTGGTCAAAAGATGTGTCAGTTCAACCCCCAAAACCTCATACTTAATTAACAATCCCTATGGGGATGATGCAAACATTTTTTTTTATTATTTATGTATGTATGTAAATTATGTATTATGTATTTATGTAAATTATTGATTCTTATGCTAAAAAAAAGTCTGGGCTGTAGTAAACCACCTTCTGGGTCTCCATAAATCAGGTGTCACCTTAATACACAAGGTCCCCATTACAGGGTCCCCGTACTGCACAGGGTCCCCACAATGCACGTTGGAATATAAGTGTGTGTCCCCACAAGATCATGTTGGCCTTCTCAAGGTCGGTGAGCTTTCAGGTTATACATTTAGGTAATAAAGAACCATAGTTTTAATATTTTTTGTTTTTTATTATGGACATCAATGTGTCTGTGTAACCCCCCTAAAAAAGCTTCATACTTGATTACCTATCCTCATGGGGACGTTGCACAAAAATGTATTCTTAAGCGAAAGCATTGAACCAATCTACTTTTGTTTTTTAACCTATCAATGAATTTAAGCTCCAAGATAAAATTTAAGTTGAAGGAAAACAACTTCTTGGTCTCTATAATGTAGGAGTCCCCTTAATGTGCAGCGTCCCCATAACAGGGTCACCGCAATTCACATGGTCCCTACAATGTATTGTAGGTGGGATTACAATTGTGTGTACCCACAGAGTCAGAATGGCCCTCGTAAATTCAGATGATCTGACCAGTTTGAAATTTGGTTTATTTTGTAGAAAATACTTCTATGTTTGTGCTTGAATTCAGTTTTAAATATGCTGTTGTCGTTTTAAACTGTAACCCCTTAAATGCCAAAGACTTCTCCACGTTTCTCTGTGTCTGTTTTGAATCCTAAATGTATTATAGCTATAATTTAAGAAAAAATGTATAGATGGCACGTGTCCACCCAATAAGGCTCATACTTGAGTTACTATAACTAAGGGGACACACAAATGCACAAACCTCGTCTATTCCCAAGCTTTAAAACATGACAAAATCTTCTTCCAATCTTTACTTATCAATAAATCAAATACTCAAAAATTGGGTTTAAGCTGAAGGAAGCCTCTAGGATTCTATGTACGTGTCCCCTTAATGCACAGGGTCCCCATAAACCACACAGTCTCCACAATGTACTGTAGGTAGGAATACCAAGTGTGTCCCCACAAGGTCAGAATGGCCCTCGCAAGGTCAGTGAGCTGTCAGGTTTTGGGTTATTCCTTGAAAAATAAAAGTTGATCAATGTCTGAAGTCTTTAAAAACAAAATAATATAAGAATATTATGAACTGATTGAAGTCCTTTCTGACTCTTATGATAAGAACCGTATAATACGAGGACACTGCTTTTCTTTTTCAGGAATTGAACACTGCAATTTACTTAAAGTTGAATCGTATTCTAAAAACTCTAGCAAGAGAACAAAAAAAGTGGAATTTCCTTTGTATTCATTTTTGTTTCAACTAAAAAAATAATCAATCAGCTGTGAAGAAATGTCCATAATGTGACGTTAAGCATGAGCAGAACGAACGACTGAGAGGGGTTTCAGCCACTAAACGCACCAAAAAATAAACCCAACAATTAGTCTTGTTGCATCAAGAATTAAGTTTTTAGAGATTACACACGTGTGCGTTTTTAAATGTGTCCATCACCCAAACTTATAGTCTTGAACCTGATGAAGGCCACAAGCCGAAACGTGTTGGGCGAATAAAGGTGATCTTTAAACTGCACGGCAAAGTGCTGCTGGAGCTTTCGGACCTCTTAAATTTACAGCTTTAAATGTTTTTTGTAACAGAATCAACCCGATGTCGTCGCATTAGTGCCATGTTTGAGGTTAAAATGATGTTGAAGGTTACGAGTGATCTCCCTGTTCTGACTGAATACATATTTTTATTCAGATTTTATCCTATTGTTGGTATTTTTTATGCAACAAGATTGTTATATTATTTATTGCATGTAGTGTAATATATTGTTTTGTTATTCTTGTAAACTGATATGTATCATGTGCCTAGGGTTTATGTAAATGCACAGCCCCTATTGATGAGGATTTTTATATTCAGTCTTTTGATGTTTCTGTATTTTCACTTCAGATAAAAATTAGTTTTCATGTTTTGATCACCTCAGTTTTCTTACCTTTGGGTTGCAGGTTTTGGGTGGGGGAGGGGTTCTGTTTTAGGATTGGAGTTTTTAAACCCTTTGACTGAAACGTTGTGGGTTTTTTTCGCTGAGCAAGAAGAGTGTGGACTGGAGGATTTTCATTTTTAAAGGCTATGGTTTTTCGTCCTACGCACTTCATACGATAGTAAGATGTGGGAACACTTCCTTTAAACCCTTGTTTGAGAAGTTTTCAGATTGGCCCTGCTGGCTCCTTACCTCCTGCTGATGCACTCAGCAGCTCATCAA
The DNA here is from genome assembly GCF_963584025.1 of Labrus mixtus. Taxonomy (NCBI): domain Eukaryota; kingdom Metazoa; phylum Chordata; class Actinopteri; order Labriformes; family Labridae; genus Labrus; species Labrus mixtus. The sequence continues at coordinate 160,366 of NC_083632.1, forward strand.
CACCATCCAGGGGTGTTTAAAGTAAAAACAAGAGTCCAGGACTAAAAACAAAGTGTTAAGAGTGAAACATCAGCACTTCATGGTCATCCGTCTTCCTCCTCCTCTTTTTTAAACCAGAGTACTCCTCTTCTCCCGCTCCCTCTCTCTCTCCCGCTCCCTCTCTCCTCTGTCCCGGCTCAGGTCAGGCGTCGGCAGCTCGTGGCCGGCCGTGTTGTTGGGCTCGTAGCGCGAGGAGGCTGGCGAGTTCTGCATGACCACCAGGCGTATGGGCGACTGGCTGGGCGGCGCCGGTGTGTTGTCGGGGGCGTACTCTTTGGTGGGGTCTTTGCCCCGGCAGTCGTACAGGATGCAGGAGATGAGGAAGACCAGGAGCAGGATGACATAGCTGGCGACCAGGATGATGAGGTTCAGGGTGACGGGGTCAATCTCCAGGTAGAATTCCATGAAACCCATGGTGACGCTTCATATCTCGCCCAGATCCAGAGGAGGAAGAGATGGTGTGAAAATGAACAACAAAAGACAAATAAAAGAAAGAGAAGAAGCAGAAAAAAAAGACAGCGATGACTGGCGAGGGATGGACAGCTGGCAGGGAGACGAGAAAGAGCAAAAGACAGCAGAGGGCAACATCAGAGAGATGAAATGAGAGGGATCAGCTGAAAGAGAGAGAGAGAGGGGGCGAGCGAGGGGCAGTGACAGCAGGCCGGCGTGGATATGAAGCTTTGTGCTTTAACCGACATTAATCCTCACTGCTCCTACAACCTTGAATTTCAGCAGCCAATAATTAAAGCTGCTCAGTTTTAATAACTTAAGCCTCCATTTTGATTTTGCCAACTACATGTGCAGCTCAGTTACAAAATTATATTCAACAAAATGGACGGCGGACCTCCAGCACACACCTGTCAGCCTGCCATGAGCGTCACTTTGGGGATTTGGTCAGTCATGTAATAAGTATTGAACAACCGCGTTCTGATGTCACGCTGACTGATTGTAGGTTAACATGTAAAATCTAATTAGATTAAAAACATTAAAGGTCACACAACAGGCCCTGGTCACCACGACCACGCTGTTAGCATGTTAGCATGAGCTGCTAATGACAGCTCGGACGTACGCTTTTGACTGAAGTCTGATGAGACTTGTCACAATGCTGGAATCTTAAACTTTGATACGATTCTAGTACAAATCAAATTATATTGATATCTGTTTTGATACCATGGCAACTAAAATAAAGTCCTGACAGCCAATAATGGGACATTTCCTGTTTTAAAAATGTTAGGCAAACTCCTGCACACTGTCTGAATTGCACAAATGTATCAAATCCGTGCTCTCTCTTTTGGCTACTGTGCTCTGCCTCTGGCTTCTTCCTGTTAGCACCTGTGCTCTGCCTCTGGCTACTTCCTGTCAGCACCTGTGCTCTGCCTCTGGCTTCTTCCTGTCAGCACGTGTGCTCTGCCTCTGGCTTCTTCCTGTTAGCACCTGTGCTCTGCCTCTGGCTTCTTCCTGTCAGCACCTGTGCTCTGCCTTTGGTCACTTCCTGTCAGCACCTGTGCTCTGCCTCTGGCTTCTTCCTGTTAGCACCTGTGCTCTGCCTTTGGTCACTTCCTGTCAGCACCTGTGCTCTGCCTCTGGCTTCTTCCTGTTAGCACCTGTGCTCTGCCTCTGGCTTCTTCCTGTTAGCACCTGTGCTCTGCCTCTGGCTACTTCCTGTCAGCACCTGTGCTCTGCCTCTGATGACTTCCTGTGTGTCTGATCGGACTTAAAGCTGATGTTTGTTGCTTTTGGATTTAAGTGACTGATACATGAATTGTAGAATTGCTTCTACTGTGTGCATATCTTTCCCGTTCACTGGACATGAAGCTGCTGATAAAGCTTCTTTTTTATGTCTGTATGGGTTTCATCATTAAGATTAAAGGAGAGGGCGAGGATTTCGATAATCTCTTGAGACCATATGTTGAGCTTTTTATCTTAATGTGCATGAAGCAAAGAGGAAGGTTCGACTGGTATCGTTTTCCGACCGATTCTCACATTTTTTGGTGTCCTCTCATGGCAACCACAACCCCATTACACATTAGCACCAACTCAGTGCTCCAGTTTGTGTTAACTGTGTCGACCTCGGGATGGATTCGAACATAAAAAAAATAGAATAATTGGCGGATTCAGGATGGGCTGGGGTTGGGTTCGGACGAAAAAATGTGGCCCAAGTGAATATCACTGCTCCTAATCACTACCAGACTGTTGAGTTCTGCTTTCTGTTGAGTCAGTCTAAAAGTTAAAGCATCACTAATCCAGAACAGAATGTATGACACATGTCTAGAAAAGTAGTTCAAGGAACTGAAAGACCAAAAGAACAGCACTGAATGAACACAGGACTTTTATATATGAAGCCTTGTGACCCCATCACCCACATAAACTGGAGCAGACGGAGCAGTTTGCAGCTTTAAAACTGCTACACATTGTTTGGATTCATCTGTTCTGCATTATGCATCCCGTCTGCAGCTTGCAGAAGATTCTCCTGGCGCTCAGCGTCCCTCAGAATTCCCACAAAGATCCACCAAAAGCCTCAGTTCAAAAACAAATCGGGCAAAATGCAAAGGTTCAACAAGTTCATGTTGCAAACCTGGGGCTTGTATTGCAGAAAACTCTCGGATTATGTGTGCAGGCGTGCACTTTCTGCAGACCTCTGTCCGTCTTTAAACCTCTCAACTGTCCTCCTGTCTAAATAAAACACAGAAAAATGAAAAGAGGATATCCATTCCCCTGCCAAAAATGTTGTAAAATAACAGAATCAGGAAATACCTTTCTGTCAAGAGACACCTAACTACTGTGCTCAACAGCAGATGGTGAGCACTGCGGGGAAAGAAGGAGGGGTAAAAATAACAGAGAAGGAGAAATATAGCAGCGGATATTAGGCTTTAGAGAGAGGACACCCAAACAAGCTGAAAATGACCTGCTAATGGGGCAATATGAGACTGACCCACTGAGCAGTGGCTGAAAAACCAGCACACACACACACACACACAGGACATTAACTTCTCAGCGATGAAACCCAGATGTCAAAATGCAAATACGCCAAGAAAAATATGCAGAGATGAGGTTTCATTTCATCAAATATTTTCAGACCAAAAACATCTGGAAGCCTCGAGAAATACATTTAAAAAACTTTCTTTAGGTTTACATTTGCACCACCAATAGAAATTCCTGCAGGTGATTGGTGTTGAAACATGACGCAAAGCATGTTGTAGTTTTGTGATCATTATGAAAGAAAAGGAACATGTGAAGTTCGACTTTCGACCCTAACCCTTGGTCTGTATTTGGGATCAATTTTAAGGCTACAGTTCAGAGCTACACAAAGTTCTTGGCCGTCATTGGATCAATTGTTCAACCAATCACTTAATGCTTACGGTAAGGACTCTGCAGTAGTTAAAACAATCGCTGTGAAAATGGTGATAGGTCCCAGTCCTTAGAGTCTGAAGATAAGAATAACCGGTGAAGTCATCGATAAGCTCATGGAACTTTTTTAAAACAAAAACATAAATGGAACCTTTACCTCATCCCATATTTCAAAATAAATGAGCAGTTTTTGTTCATGAAACAATCATGTTCTTATCCTGAAGTTGGAGCCGATGTTGGTGAACAGGCTGCCATGCCTACGCTGCTTTCATACATAAACTTGAATCGGGCGCACGTTTTCTAGACTTTGTCCAGACATACCCTGTTTCATTGAGCAGTATCCTGGGTCCTGGGTATCCCATGCAGGAGAAGGACGACCCTTCCAAAATGGTAAATGGACTTTAGCTTGTATAGCGCTTTTCTAGTCTTCTGACCACCTACCCATTTACATGATGTCCAACTAGATTCCCCAAGGACACATCAGACATGTGGCTGCAGGATCTGGGGATCAAACTCCCAACCTTCTGGTTGAGAGACAACCAGCTCTACCAAATGAGCCACAGCTGCTGAATGTTTTGGCACTGATTTCACTACAACATGAGTAAGGACGTATTTGTACGCAAGAGTGGGAAACAATATGCAGAGAATAAAAAGGTATAAATCAGGGAAACATGCAGCTCCACTGGATAAGTCTGGTCATTGTCAGGAGTGTAGTATCGTACCTCAGAACACATCATCATCCCTCCATGTTGACCCCAGACCTGCACGGTTCAGGTCCTGCACTCTGGTCCTGATGCATTGTGTTGATTAAAGGAAGTGGAGTCCCCGCTGTGCATCCCAGCTCTCTTAAACAGCATTCAGTCGTCTTATCACAACCTCTTAAAGAACGACCACGGTGCAGACTAACCGCTGCTGCCATTCTTTGAAACACAATGTGAACTTCCTGCGTTGAGGCGGCACCGCTGAACACACCCCTCCTGTCTGTCACAGCACCCACCACAAACCAGGAGCTACAAACACGTCCTATTATTTCAAGAGGCTTTAAATCTGTCAGCACGCCAATGAAAGACAGAAACAGAAGCAGGGAAAAAGTTAGAGTTAAAAGTTTTTGACGGATGAAAGGAAGTGCCTCTCCCTGGTAAATGGGGCCGTTCAGGGCCTCCTCGCCATTGTGTGCCATGCTGGTCGGCCTCCTTCAGGGGCTGAAACCAGCTTCTATCACAGGATCTTTCCCACCACAGAACAACTGGAGCAACCCGGTCTGACATGCAAGAACCTGGACCATAACCTGCATCCAATACTTTACCTAAAGTGAAGTGCTCTTTTCATTGGTGTTGCTTAATGTTAACACATTGTGAGATAGTTTACCTTAAAGCAACAATCTGGAACTTCACCCTGATTTAAATTGCTGTAAAGTTAGAGAAAACAATCTTGTGCATCTTCCTCCATCTTTCAAAACCGAATCTGCAATAACAAAAGTAAACATGAGTGAAGCTGTTTGTCTGTTAAGACAGATGTTTAGTCACTCTAAGCGGAAGAGAACATCTCTGAAAAACAAACTTATCTCTGAATAATAAACGGACTTCCTCCTGTAGATTATTTTCACATTCAAAGCGGATATGAAGAGTTGATCTCTGCAGCCTCGTAACCTCCGCGTGTCACAATCATTTCCAGCCTTCAGAGCTTCAGGGGAGAGCTGAGCGGCAGGATTAAACTTCTGACATCTAAAGCTCTCTCCAATGTTTTGAATTTGGACTGCAGTACCCATTTAAACACTAGGTGTCAGAGTTATAGATCATTCCTTTAGATTTACATTATTTTAGGGTCTTTCTTTATTTCTGTAGCGCAGAATTTCTTGATGTATATTTGTCTTTCTTCCAGTGTTTGACTTTATCTATTTCCCTAACATTTTAACTTCATAGCTTTATTGTGAGCCATGAACATTGCTGAGCATCGCGCTGACCTGTAAGGCTGCCACCTGTACTGTTTCCAGTTATAGCACCAGCTCTGCTGCAGAAAACAGGAAGGTTTCACACCTGTGAAAGTTTCGTTGTGAGTCAGTAACAAGCTGTTCTTCCTCCCAGCAGCTCTGACTGACAGCGTCACCACATGCAGCCTCATTACCGACCCTCCCTCCCACCTGTCTGCTGCAGCTTTTTGTCAGGAGGCAGGCAATTTAAAGTCTCTTCTGCAGTATACAGAGACACTTTCTGCAAACTCTGTGAACTCTGTGTTCACGCTGGTCGCTCCTCTCGTCCGTCTGAGAGCAGTCAGGGTCAAACCACAGACTGTAAATATCACTGTATTAAGCCTGAGTGACGTCCCCGTCTGTTCCAGCAGGGGGCGCTGGAGTCCCATCGATGGTGGTCTCCATGCTGGAAATGCTGTCTCAGTCTAACTTTCAGTCAACCTAACGACAGGCTGAGAGCTGGAGCTGAGGCGGGTTTTAAACCTCCTGACAAACCGTTACACCGCGCCCACCTGTCAATCAGGTCAGCTACACGCCTTATTGTGAATAACTCTTATCCTTCATCAAATCAAAACTGATGAGTCATCAAAACATTCACCCCCCGTACAGTGTGTGTCCATCGAGACATGAGCTAATCACACCTATTTGGTTTTTTGAACCAGGCTGTAAACATGTTAATCTCTGCTGTAAAAACAGGCTTTTTAGAATGGGTGTGTATGTGACTTCCTGTGCTTCTGCAGCCAGCCTCTAGTGGACACTCCAGGAACTGCAGGATTTTTCACTTCAGCGTTGGCTTCATGTTTCAGCATCAGAGGTCAGAGCTTGGTTGTACACTACCTTTTACAATGTATTGTGGGACACAACGAGTGGTCTATATAAGGTATGATCATGCTCACTCAGAATTCAGACACCTCTTTAAAATGGCGTAATGAAAGTATTTAGTGAGCAGTGTGTGATTGTTTCTGAAAAAGTTCAACATGCATCGAGCAGGTCTGCAGTAAACAGGTCGCAGTTCAGACGTTGTTATTGTAGTTTGAAAAGGAGGAAGTTAATGAGAACAACCTTTGACCACACAGGATGGTCTCCTGCTGATTCAGAGCACAGATTTGTGTAGTGACGACCCCGTCCAATCAGAGCTCAAAGATGAGGCGATTATTAATAAAACCTGTGAGAGTGAACTTTACGTCACGCATCATATCTCAAACAGAAGTCGAAAAGGTTTTAAATATTCACACCAGACCTTTCAATTCAGATTTGTGGAGGTCTGGATCAGGTTTCTTGTCTCTGTGCTGACCTCAGGGATCTCACACACACACCGGACAAACACACACACACACACACACACACACACACACACACACACACACACACACACACACAATAATTCAACGTTTTATTAAAGGGTGTGACAGAAAACAGAAATCGCCTTCCTGTTTCTCCGGCTGATCCCTTTAATCGTGCCGACTTCCCAGTCTCCTTGCGTGCCAGGCTCTCTCTGGCTTGGAGTCAGGGGTGTGTTAAAGGGGGGGAGGAGGGGTGAAACTGTGTTACCCCTGTGGTCACTCAGCTGGTCAGTGTGTTACAGGAAAGGAAGGGAGGGTCGGGATTTCCCCTCTGAACTCGCCGCTCACAGCTTCAGAAACACAAAGAATCATTCATTCTGGGCACAAACACGACTCAACAATGGTTCAGACATTATTCAAAGCTTTTGTGATAAACTGAAATGTTGTGCAAACAACACTTTTAGAGGATTTGTGTTGCTTTTTCATTTTTTCTTGCATGCATCGTGTAGGATTTGGTTTATTTCATTGTAACCTTTAGTTGCGGCTCATACAATTACTTTAAATTGAAAAAGCTGTAAAGTTGGACATTTTAACATGGGGCTCTATGGAGACTGACTCACTGCAGGAGACAGACTCTAGTGGACACTGGAGGAACTGCAGCTGTAAAGTTAGACATTTTAACATGGGGCTCTATGGAGACTGACTCACTGCAGGAGACAGACTCTAGTGGACACTGGAGGAACTGCAGCTGTAAAGTTGGACATTTTAACATGGGGCTCTATGGAGACTGACTCACTGCAGGAGACAGACTCTAGTGGACACTGGAGGAACTGCAGCTGTAAAGTTGGACATTTTAACATGGGGCTCTATGGAGACTGACTCACTGCAGGAGACAGACTCTAGTGGACACTGGAGGAACTGCAGCTGTAAAGTTAGACATTTTAACATGGGGCTCTATGGAGACTGACTCACTGCAGGAGACAGACTCTAGTGGACACTGGAGGAACTGCAGCTGTAAAGTTGGACATTTTAACATAGAGCTCTATGAGGACTGACTCACTGCAGGAGACAGACTCTAGTGGACACTGGAGGAACTGCAGCTGTAAAGTTGGACATTTTAACATGGGGCTCTATGGAGACTGACTCACTGCAGGAGACAGACTCTAGTGGACACTGGAGGAACTGCAGCTGTAAAGTTGGACATTTTAACATGGGGCTCTATGGAGACTGACTCACTGCAGGAGACAGACTCTAGTGGACACTGGAGGAACTGCAGCTGTAAAGTTGGACATTTTAACATAGAGCTCTATGAGGACTGACTCACTGCAGGAGACAGACTCTAGTGGACACTGGAGGAACTGCAGCTGTAAAGTTGGACATTTTAACATGGGGCTCTATGGAGACTGACTCACTGCAGGAGACAGACTCTAGTGGACACTGGAGGAACTGCAGCTGTAAAGTTGGACATTTTAACATGGGGCTCTATGGAGACTGACTCACTGCAGGAGACAGACTCTAGTGGACACTGGAGGAACTGCAGCTGTAAAGTTAGACATTTTAACATGGGGCTCTATGGAGACTGACTCACTGCAGGAGACAGACTCTAGTGGACACTGGAGGAACTGCAGCTGTAAAGTTGGACATTTTAACATAGAGCTCTATGAGGACTGACTCACTGCAGGAGACAGACTCTAGTGGACACTGGAGGAACTGCAGCTGTAAAGTTGGACATTTTAACATGGGGCTCTATGGGGACTGACTCACTGCAGGAGACAGACTCTAGTGGACACTGGAGGAACTGCAGCTGTAAAGTTGAACATTTTAACATGGGGCTCTATGGAGACTGACTCACTGCAGGAGACAGACTCTAGTGGACACTGGAGGAACTGCAGCTGTAAAGTTAGACATTTTAACATGGGGCTCTATGGAGACTGACTCACTGCAGGAGACAGACTCTAGTGGACACTGGAGGAACTGCAGCTGTAAAGTTGGACATTTTAACATAGAGCTCTATGAGGACTGACTCACTGCAGGAGACAGACTCTAGTGGACACTGGAGGAACTGCAGCTGTAAAGTTGGACATTTTAACATGGGGCTCTATGGGGACTGACTCACTGCAGGAGACAGACTCTAGTGGACACTGGAGGAACTGCAGCTGTAAAGTTGGACATTTTAACATGGGGCTCTATGGAGACTGACTCACTGCAGGAGACAGACTCTAGTGGACACTGGAGGAACTGCAGCTGTAAAGTTAGACATTTTAACATGGGGCTCTATGGAGACTGACTCACTGCAGGAGACAGACTCTAGTGGACACTGGAGGAACTGCAGCTGTAAAGTTGGACATTTTAACATAGAGCTCTATGAGGACTGACTCACTGCAGGAGACAGACTCTAGTGGACACTGGAGGAACTGCAGCTGTAAAGTTGGACATTTTAACATGGGGCTCTATGGAGACTGACTCACTGCAGGAGACAGACTCTAGTGGACACTGGAGGAACTGCAGCTGTAAAGTTGGACATTTTAACATGGGGCTCTATGGAGACTGACTCACTGCAGGAGACAGACTCTAGTGGACACTGGAGGAACTGCAGCTGTAAAGTTAGACATTTTAACATGGGGCTCTATGGAGACTGACTCACTGCAGGAGACAGACTCTAGTGGACACTGGAGGAACTGCAGCTGTAAAGTTGGACATTTTAACATGGGGCTCTATGGAAACTGACTCACTGCAGGAGACAGACTCTAGTGGACACTGGAGGAACTGCAGCTGTAAAGTTAGACATTTTAACATGGGGCTCTATGGGGACTGACTCACTGCAGGAGACAGACTCTAGTGGACACTGGAGGAACTGCAGCTGTAAAGTTGGACATTTTAACATGGGGCTCTATGGAGACTGACTCACTGCAGGAGACAGACTCTAGTGGACACTGGAGGAACTGCAGCTGTAAAGTTGGACATTTTAACATGGGGCTCTATGGAGACTGACTCACTGCAGGAGACAGACTCTAGTGGACACTGGAGGAACTGCAGCTGTAAAGTTAGACATTTTAACATGGGGCTCTATGGGGACTGACTCACTGCAGGAGACAGACTCTAGTGGACACTGGAGGAACTGCAGCTGTAAAGTTAGACATTTTAACATGGGGCTCTATGGAGACTGACTCACTGCAGGAGACAGACTCTAGTGGACACTGGAGGAACTGCAGCTATAAAGTTAGACATTTTAACATGGGGCTCTATGGAGACTGACTCACTACAGGAGACAGACTCTAGTGGACACTGGAGGAACTGCAGTTGTAAAGTTGGACATTTTAACATGGGGCTCTATGGGGACTGACTCACATCCACGGTTGCTGCATAGTTTTACCTCATTAGTTAGATAAATGTTATCCAGGTAATTGGATATTTAATCATCAGAGGGGGGGGGGTCTGCAGTTAAGGTGTCTTCCTGTCAGGTTCTGATGGTTTCCCTCCTCTCTGCTTCTATTTCCGTCCCGTCGTGCTCTGAGAGGATCTGAACCTCCTCGAAGTGTCTGCAGGAACGAGACCAAAGATCCATGAGGTGATGCAACGCTCTCTCTCTCTCTCCTTCTCTTTTTCCACTCTCTGTATATGTCTCTCGCCCATCTCCCCCTCCCTCCTCCCACATTCCCAGGATGCTGCGCTCTGGTGGAGATAAAGTTAGCACTGCAGAAGTGACAACGCGTTGTAACCGTTACCCGTCAACACAACCTCCTGCTTCTCTGAGTGACGCAACCCCAACATCTCTCTCCACCCCCCTCACCCCAACATACCCCCCCTCCGGTTTATTATCTGGTCGTGTGTCTGTGCGATGCTAGGCAACATAAACACAACTAAATATAACTCTAACTGCTCTAACTCCACCGTCTCTGCTCAACCTGCCGTGAAGACAAAATCCTCAGAGAGAAAATTAAAAACAAAATGTTCAGTGTGAAGTTTGGACTTTGATTTTTATTTGAGCAGAACAAATACAGAATAAATAAGACTAAAGGTGTGTTAAAGGTGAGGATAGTGAGACAGCGTCAGTTAAACATCTTGTGAACTCTTTAATACAGAAGAATACATCATATTTGGTTATTGCACTAGTTTAAACAAAGTGGCGTGCATATCAGAGAACGCCAGTCGTCACAACCTTACTCCAAAGCCTTGTTCGCACAAGACTCCTGAAACACCCCTGAAGTTTTCAAGCCGAGCTGCATGTGTGAACAGAGCCAACCAAGAGGTCAGGATTCTTCACACAGCAGCCTCTACCATCAGCGTGTGAATGTGTATGAATGGATGAGTTAATACTGACAGACTCTTTACACAGCGGCCTCTACCATCAGCGTGTGAATGTGTATGAATGGATGAGTTAATACTGACGGACTCTTTACACTGCAGCCTCTACCATCAGTGTGTGAATGTGTATGAATGGATGAGTTAATACTGACGGACTATTTACACAGCGGCCTCTACCATCAGCGTGTGAATGTGTATGAATGGATGAGTTAATACTGACGGACTCTTTACACAGCGGCCTCTACCATCAGCGTGTGAATGTGTATGAATGGATGAGTTAATACTGACGGACTATTTACACAGCGGCCTCTACCATCAGCGTGTGAATGTGTATGAATGGATGAGTTAATACTGACGGACTCTTTACTCAGCGGCCTCTACCATCAGCGTGTGAATGTGTATGAATGGATGAGTTAATACTGACGGACTATTTACACAGCGGCCTCTACCATCAGCGTGTGAATGTGTATGAATGGATGAGTTAATACTGACGGACTCTTTACACAGCAGCCTCTACCATCAGCGTGTGAATGTGTATGAATGGATGAGTTAATACTGACGGACTCTTTACACAGCAGCCTCTACCATCAGTGTGTGAATGTGTATGAATGGATGAGTTAATACTGACGGACTCTTTACACAGCAGCCTCTACCATCAGTGTGTGAATGTGTATGAATGGATGAGTTAATACTGATGGACTCTTTACTCAGCGGCCTCTACCATCAGTGTGTGAATGTGTATGAATGGATGAGTTAATACTGACGGACTCTTTACACAGCAGCCTCTATCATCAGTGTGTGAATGTGTATGAATGGATGAGTTAATACTGATGGACTCTTTACACAGCAGCCTCTACCATCAGTGTGTGAATGTGTAGGTGTGACCTGCAGAGTAAAAGCACTTTCAGTCGTCAGAAGACGTGAAAAGAAATATACAAGATCAAATCCAGTTACCAAACGACGTTGACGTCATGGTTAGTCCTGCCCTCAATCAGAGTAACTATGATAATCATTCAGCAATGAAAACTGCCTGCCGAGGAATCTTCAGGATCCCGAGAACCCCATCATAGATTAATGTTTAGAGTGCTGAGAACTAATGTTGTAGTCAAGACCACACTTACCAAGATCAGAGTGCTCCAAGACCAAGTCAAGACCAGGACCATAAATGTCACTGAGAAACGGTCAAAAATCAAACTATGAATGAGTTATTAAGTCATTTGTTCTTTTAGAAAGAGGCGTTTTCATCTTACTCAGAGATAGGACTTGGGAAAATAGCCAATCAGTGGTGGTCTTGATTAAAAATCCGGAGTCCATCCATTCTGAGACCGAGTAAAATGCTTTCGATTCCAGGACGAGACCTTCAAAATGTGGTCTAGAGGCCGGTCTTAAGAGCACTACTGAGAACACAAAGGGGATTTTCAGAAGTCAAACTATCATCGTTAGAGTACCTTGTTAAACGTTTTTATAGCTTATTAGCAGCATCAACTTTTTACTACTTTACATCATCATTGAGCCAAACATATTTATAGTTATTTTACTGTGAGGTTGAGAAACTCTCAACGGGAAAACAGATTTATCCTCATTTCTTTATAGTCATGCTTTTGCATGTCTTTTCATGAAATATTTTGTCTCTGTGACCTTTTCAAGACTCCGTAGAGAATGCCTACGATGATGTCATATTCTTCTAATCGCTTGTTTAGTCCAAACTTTAAAAGTGAAAAAACATTTGAGAAGCTGAAACTTCAGTTTTTGTCTCCAAAAAATGATGAATAACCTAAATTCTGTCTGAAAATCCAACAATAGTGTTCGCCTTTGTTTCAGAACTTTATGAAACGAAGATAAGATTCTCTTTTTGTCCAGGACTTCAAATATGGAGTCCAAAGTCGTCAAAGTATTTCCTGCAGGCTGCCATATGTCCGAACACTGAAGCTTTCCTCCGACAGTCACAGGCTGGAGTCTTTGAAGAAGCTTCTGCAGAAAAAAGAAGCCCAGTTTGTGCTCCTTGTGTAGCGTGGTGCGTTCAGGATCTCTGTCTCAGTGTAGTAAATCTGAATCACAAACATGGACAGAAAGGGGTTAAACTTCCCCTCAGGAGACGACCGCCATGTTCAGGCGATGATCCCCTGACTTGCCATGAGGGCGGTCTGACTCTCCCTCCGTTTGTCCTTCTTCTTCCTCAGTCGGAGCCTCCAGCAGAGGGCGCTGGATCCCAGCAAGCCCAGTCCAGCAGACAGCAGCACCAGTCCCAGCACCGAGATGGTCGACCCGTGGGAGTTGAACGTGTACGCCACCACCGTGACCACGATGCCCGCGATGAGAACGACGACGCCGAACGGCACGGTGCAGCGGTAGCAGGACATCTCCGCGCCCCCGGTCGCCGCTGTCAGCTGGACTTCGTTAACATGCGGGACGTGTGTTATCACGACGACGCCGGGGTCCTTCCTGGTTTTCTCTCGGCTCAGCTTCTCCACAGTGAGCGACGGCGGCGTCCTCATGGCGCTCCTGGGGATCCTGGGCCCGCCTTTGCTGTGGAGTTCATCCGGCATGATGATCTTACTGGCGAGGAAGAGGTGAGCCATGTTGATAGTGACACCGGGGATCAGCCAATCACAGAGCAGCGAGCTAAAAAAAGGAAAAATAAGAAGTTTAAAAGACCCCGGATCTTCAGAATTTTGGAACTTGACAGTCATGCGTATGTGCAAAAAGTCGCAGATTTCAGTTTCCACAACAACGTTCATGAACTCATCTCAGTTTTCAAAACCCAACAAAGGGTTACTGTATTTAAGGCGCTGTAAGGCCTAGCGGTTATTTTGTGTGCCGCGTCTGGCTAGGCTGTAGTCCAAATCACAACAGCTTCCGGTTTGTATGCAAACCGGAAACTTTCTCTCTCCTCCCAACACTTCCTGTCTCTCTTCAGATGACCTCTTTAATAAAGACAAAAAAGCCCCAAAAACAAGACAAAATGTTTTTCTTGTATTCCTAGAATGAATGAAGTTGTTTATTAATTAGTCGTGGAAGTCTGAAGGAAACTGTGAGTTTTTGACGGCTACAATCCGTCAAACTGAATTAAAGTTTATTCACATAAACACATTTCTAATCCTGACTTCGTCCGGGATGATTCCTTCCAGCCCCCTTGAGGACTTTGTGAAGTCGATCTGAGCCGATGTGAGAGCGCAGAACAACATTTTGTAGGAGTCTTTAGTCCCAATAGAGACAGGATGAAGGTTAGAAAGGTGTGATGATGACTGAGAGGAGATATTACCTTTAATGACATGAAACAGAGATGATGACGGGTTAACTCTGCTCTTTGTAACCACAGACACCTGACGTTGGAATGAGTCTCAGCCTGAAGTGACGCTCTAAATTTTGTTCAAGCTGCAGATAAATTTAATGATTGAAGGTTTCATATTTAGATCTGTGGCATGAAAACAGTAAAATAAAATGTCTTTCTTGTAGAGACAGGAGCATGGATAGAGTTGAAAACCAGGGAGAGAGAGAGAGAGGGGAACGACATGCGGGAAAGGAGCCACAGTTCAGACTTGAACCCGGGCTGCTCACCTGGAGGACCACAGCCTCCGTACAGGGGGCGCGCTCTAACCAATACTTCACAGGACTCTTGGACTTTCTACCTGCATGTGTGACTGAGACCTCCATAACATTATATATAAATCCATACTTTAGGGCTTTTTTGAATTTATGATTTGAACCCGGGCCACCCACTTCAAGGTTCTGCAGATCACTCAAACTAACCATTAGGCCACAGGCGACCCTATTTCTCCGTTTCTGCATGTGAGCGTTGATTTCTTTGCTGCAGGGTTCACAAACTCGGATGGATGGAAAGTTTTGCACAAGAGTAAGAACAGTAAAGCAAAACAACAGACTTACAAATGAGTCTTAAAACGATTGCTCACATTTATTTTCGAGCCCCTAATCGCTCATATCCCTCCTCAAGTAGGGTAAAAATGCTTTTTTGCAACATCAGAAAACATTTATTTAGGTCAGAAAAGAAACCGAACACAGACTTCATCTTATAGACAAACTCTTATCTCTTTATTTGACGCCTCACAGTACCTTTAATTTAATACATTTACAGACAAATCAACATAAATTAAAAACGTCCGTTCATGTCCGAGGAGACTGATGAACATTTTGAGACAAATGAAGCTACATGAACTGGAACATTTCTTCTCATATTTGACTCTCAGACCAGTTGAAGACGCTCTAAGACAACAGGTACGGGTTCTATTCTTTACACTCTGCCGTTAAACCTGACAGCCTGTGATCACTGCAGGATGATGTGTGGGAAATAATGCAGCAAATCAAAATCAGATCACTCACTTGTAGAGACGTGCAGCTCTCCATTCCCTGTGAGTCTTCTCTCTGCTGTTCAACTCATTAATGTCAGCGTGCTGAGGCTCCACGGCTCGTCTCTCCCTGCTCGCCTCTCTGCATCCTCCTGACTGAGTGAATAAATCGGGGAATATGGCTATCAATAGAAAAAAACAGGGGGGACTGCCCTCCCCCCCTCCATACCACCTCCTGCTGGATGAACAGGAAAAGTTTTAACTCTTTCCTCCCTTCAGCTGCTGCTGCTCTCTGTGCTCTGACACACTTTCTCTAAGATCTGCACAGGCTGAGTTTAAATCAATGGTCGCTCTTGTCTCAGTGAAAAACACAGCTCTGCAATCAGAAGTTGAAGAGTAGAATAAGATTCTATAAGGATGCAAAATGTGTAGAAATTCCTCAAAGATAGTTTTTTGTTTTTCGATATATAAACTCACAGAGGAGAAGGAAAGTTCAATCGATCAGAGTAAAGTCGTGCACTTTGAAGCAACAGATCCGTCTATCTGCCCCATCTCAAGGTCTAACTCACAAAGTCTACAGCTCTGATGATATTCAGAAAGTTTTGGTGCTCTTGTTGCACTCTCACGCTAACGGGGCTGACATGCTGACTGAGCACAAATGAAGATAATGAGATACTTTTTACTCTTAAGAAAGAATGAATAATAAATAGAATTGTTGGAGCTTCACATCTGTTCTAAATACTACGGCGCAGTTACCATCAACTCGCAGCAGACGTTATGTTTTTTTCACACTGGCTGTTTGTGAATTAGAGGCTTTTTTTCAATGAGGCTGATTTGCATAGAAAGGGGACGATCTTTCTCCAAATGACCTCATGAAGGCTCATTTACATACACTCAAAACAGCACTAGTGCACAGAGACGCAGTTTGCTCTGTAGCGCAGTTAACCCTTTGTGTGTGTTGGTGTCTTTTTGACTCATTTGCACAGATTCAGCAGGCTCAACAATCCTTTTGTGAATATGACCCTTGACCTCTGCAGAAGCATATTTAAATGTAGGCGTGTTATCTGTTTGATGAGCATCAGTAAAACTGGATCATCTTTTGTTCAAACTTAAGAATAATTCAGGTTTCTACAAATTCAGCAACAAAGCAGAAAAACTGGAACTTTCCATCTGAACTACATCTTCAGGAGACTGTCTGGGTCACATTTTTCTCCCAGAATGCCCTGCAGCCCTCCGGGGGAAGCCTCCGCCCAGCAGACCTGCAGACTTGAACATCTGGGAGGAATGAGCTGAGAGAAACAGCTGAGGTTTATTTATCATCTGATCCCTGATGTCTGCTTTCACGTCCACGGTGGTCTGAGAGGAGAGAGAGACACACAAAAGACTCTTTTTATTTAATTTACTGCACGTTAACGGTGACCGATGTGTCTCCGTGTATGTTACTGAATCACAACTTCTTTCACTGTTACTGTTTCTTTGAGAAAAGTGTGGGTAGAAATAGTCAGAGTCTGTTGGCTGTCGTGCAAACAGATTATGACAGCAGACAACATCACATCACAAACATCTAAAAAATGCCCTCAGTGTCAGCTTTCTTTGTCGCTGAAAACAGTTCAACTTTTGTAAAAAATGCCTCGCTTTACGGCGTCTCACTGACCAAGTTTAGTCAGCTTCACCCTGAAAGTTGTAACCTGTACTGTAGTCAGCTGGAGATGATCACTCAGGTTCTGTGAGTTGTGTTTGTGTCTGCAGGTGATCATCTCTTACCTGCTCTAACTTCCTCTCACAGTCGGCTCTCTGTGCAGCTGCAGCCTAAATATCACTTCGGGAACTTACAGTTCCACTTTTAATTAAGTTTTGCTGACTGCTCGCTAAAGTTTTTATCCAACCCTGAGAGAAGAACAAACTCCTACCACCAGGTGTCTGAAGCCTGGCTTGTGTCTGTTCTCATTATGAATGCAGGACGATGACACCAAACTATGATCTCATTTAGATTATAGAAAATATAAAAAATGCAACGTACAGCTTTTGGAGCGAATGAGGCATCAAAATGAACAAACTGACACATTTTAGGCAAAGCTAGTTTCTTTATGGAGAACAATTCAAACAAAGAGGAAGAACAGAGCATTAAAACACAAAATGTTTTAATATATCACCATTAAAACCACCATTTAACCAGTCTGACAACCACTGACTTTACCATCTTCAAATCGTTGAATCCTCATATGGACAGGAACGCTGTCCTAACAGACTACCATCAAACGTATTAGCTGTATGTCCTGCACGCTGCGTTGTATAGTCTGTAGTCTGACCTCCTGTCGGTGGTTATTCTGCAGAACACCAGGCCCGGCTAAGCTGGTTTTCCGGTCCTGGAATGAGGAAGTAAACAACAGCACATGTTGCATAATATGTGACCTTTATAGCCTCACGCGTCATTGTTTGTTGTATGCACATGACATGAAGTTAAACCCCTCAATAACCTGCTCTCATTGGCTAGTTACGTGCAAACCAACCCTGATTGGTTGTTTTGATTCAGCCTGAATGTTTTAATGTATTTCATATTCTTTGTGATATGCAATGATCTAAACTAAAATTCTGTGAAACAGCAGAGTCAGGCTCCGCTTTAAGACAGTTTATCTGATATATATATATATATATATATATTTCTGACATTAGGCATCTACAGGCTTGCTCCAACAATATTTTGTTGGACTTGTACAATGACAATAAACATATCTTATCTTATCTTATCTTCTATCTCCTGCAGAAAATGTTCTTCATGAGTAGAAAACAAACGCTCCTGCAGCTTCTCCAGCTGGGAACATCTGTCCTTGTTTTCAGACTCGGCGCACATGATCCTGTCAGGGGTCGGTTAGTGCCTGCAGAGCCCCCCCGATGGGTCCTTTTTGATCCAGTGTGAGGGTCACCACAGCGGGGCCTGAGAGGTTGTCTTCATTTGGAGACCAAAAAAAAAATAATGGTCAAATAATAATCAAAGCCTTCCCATTTGTCCAACGAGGACATCACCTCTCAAACATCGAGAAAACAAGTCGCACTGGTATGAAGGGCACAGCCAACTTTAGATGGAAATAAAGTTTTTAAAAGTTTGTCTAATTTACGGTAACTTACCGTCTTTCTTCAGAGAAATTGATTTAATTTCCCCTCTCTCGCTCTCTCTCTCTTTCTCTCTCGTTTACATAATTTCCCCGGAGGATGTGTTCGGATCCAAAACGAGATGTTTAATGAACGCATTGATGGATTTTCCTTCCCGTCGAGAGATTCTGCTAAATCACTTCCTTCCTGGATCCGTTTTTGGGTTACAGATGATGTGAGTTATTTTCTTTGGATCTGTCTCTCAGGAGATTTCCTCCCTGTTTCCTCTCCGCAGCAGATGTTTTCAGCCCGCTGGTGTGAAGTGGTGATGTTAGCCGATGTTAGCTGCAGAGCTTGGCGCTGTGTGTTTGTGCTTTCTTCCTTCCTGTGAATACAGGTGTGCTCTCACTTAACTCCAGCTTCACACTCTGACATGCTCGTCAAGTTTCTTTGGCTCGGAGCACAGTGGAAATGTTGACCGTGCATTTTCTGTTGTTTCACACGACCAGGAAACAGAGACAAAATATTTCAGGTGTGAAGTCTCAGCTGAGCCATCAAAGCTGAAAACAAAAACGTTAAATCAGCTCGTCTTTAGAGTTACTGAAAAGTGAATATCCAAACTAAACCCATCCTTAGTTCTTCTTTAGGCCCCGTATCCACCTGGCGTCTAATGAGCGCCAGAGTCTTTTGTCATTTGTTTTCAATGAGTAGAGAGTGTCCACAGCAGAAGGCGCTTCGAGCGCTCAAGCTGAAAATCTTCATTTGATATAAATAATATAGTCATTTTGTGGAGACGCAAAGTTGAATTTTCTGATTCTTTTCCTTTTTTTGTGATTTCCTGTTTTATTTTGAAACTTACCCTTGTCTCTGTCGTCCATATCCTGCTCCTCCCCTGCTCTGATCACCCTCACCTGTGTCTCAATGTCCCCTGATCGTCTGTCCCTCATGTTTCCAGCTCATTGTGTTTTCCTCGTCGCAACCTCGTCCTACAGTTCCTCCTGCTCCTCCTGTGTATCGAACCGGACTGAAAATAAAACCTGTTTTCTGAACGTTACCCTGTGGAGTTGAATCCTTTTATTGAGTGTGTCTCCGTGCCAGGAAAGAGGAGAGATGTGATTTAAAAAAGTTTGAATAAGAAGGACGCAGGTTACAGGAAGGAAAACAAATAAATCAAGTTTAAATCAAAGAGGAGAAATAAAGAGAGGGAGGAAACATTCCCATAATCCACTGTTTTCATGTCAGGTTCATCATGTCAGCTGCAGGATTACATCACGTCCTGCCGCTCGGCGTGAAGCCCAGGAGAGCGAACAGGAAGAGCTTCAAGGTCAGAGGTCAGCAGGTCACAGAAAACACTCTCACTAGAAACACTGACTGTAGAAACGTTTAGTAAAAGGGTCAAATATCTCCTGTCCTCTTTGAACTGTAGGCGGAGCCTGTCACACGTTGAGTTCATTTTTAACGAGGGCGTTCATTTGAAAAAAAAAGATTATCGAAACCCTTTAACTTCTGTTAAAAACGGTTTCCGTTAACCTCCAAACACCGCTCTTACATGGTCAGATGGTAGAGAAAACCTGAGTGAGAGCGCCCCCTGTACTTTAGAGAGCTTACTGAATAATGAGCCAATTATTGCGATTTTTGTGAAATGCTTTTATTGTGAAATGCCGCTTGACCTACGTGAAGGTAGGCTACTTCCTGAGCACGGCGAGAGTGAAGATGGAGGTGATTTATGAAAAAAAGTTTCTATGATTAGAAGTTTTTGTGTAATTTAAAGTTTCTCTGAATCATCGCAGCCTCTTAAGAACTCAAATCCACTGACGTTGTAAAATATTGTTTTGTTGCTTTTGATGACACCGGTGTTACGGTTCAAACAGCGACCATGTTATCTGGTGACTTCTGAGCGAATGTGTGTGTTGTTGCCGTAGTAACAACAGATTTTGAAGAGGGAAAGTGTAACGAATAACGAAGGAATAAAACAACAGGTTAGCGTCGGTCATATAGAGACTGTTGTCATAGAGACCAGACACATCCAGCCAGCACTTCTCTGTCCGTCCACCAGGTGGACACCAGGCCTGAATCGAGCTAAATCGTACGGTGTACGCCCCGCTTACGTGAGAGGTTAAAGTTAACTGGACTGCACGGTTCAGCATTAATGAATAAAAACTCATTTCTAACTTCCAGTTCAACTCGGACTCAGAAACAGTTTATTAGTCGACCAGCGTCTTTCTCCTCTACCTCCTGAACCAGCTCAGGATGGGATACACGATCTCAAACGCTTTGTAGATTTCAGCCGCCGTTTTAACTCCTGGAATCAAACATAACATTAAAACATTTCAATGTGGAGTTCATAAATGTAGAAGGTTTACTTCTGGACTCAAGGTGCTTCTAGTTGTTTTCTGACCGCAGGAACTTTTGGAACCCTCCCCCCTTTTTTAACGATTTTGCACCGTAGGAACTATGAATTATTTTAGTTCCTATAGAACCCGTTTAGAGGAACCTTTTTAGCTTTTTACTGTCTGCATGCAGCGCCATGGTCCTGGGAGAGTACCTTCTCTGGAGCAGGAGTTGGAAAGGTTCCTCTAAACCGGGTTCTAGGAACTAAAATAGTTCATAGTTCCTGCAGGACGGGGGAGGGCTCAAACGGTTCCTGGAACTATGAAAAAGTTCCTGCAGTCCCAAAAAACGCCTCAAGAACCGCCTGAAGGACAACTACCAGCTGGAAATCTTGAAACCACAAAGAGTAAAACTTTTCAAAGACAGAAACACGCATCATGTACCGCTCAGAGTGATCTTCCCCGATGTGAAGATGGTCATAGTGGCGCCCGGTATCACATTGTAGAAGAGAGCGGGGAAAATCTCCGGTTCGTAACTGTGGAGGATAAAACTAAAATAAACAAAATAAAACATGACCTTCTCTGTAACGTACTGTGAGTAAGGATGGATTCATCCCTCTCCTCCACACCTGTCTCATGAGGAAATAGATTGTTTGTGTCGTTTTAAAACATTGTGATGTCATTAAGTATTGAACATTTCGACCGCCTGACCTGCAGTGGTGATAAAGCCTCATCCGCTCCAAACAGATGGGGAACGCTTGGCAAACAGCCAGCATGCTGTGGATCCTGAAGTTCTGGAAGCGGACGGGTAGGCCGAGCTTCTGCAGTATTCGAGCGAACTTCCTGGTTGCTCTCTTGGACTGCTCCTCTCTGCACAGACAATCAGGGGTTAAAGAAAGGAACAAGAACCCTGCAGAGCCACAGTTATCAGTGATGTAAGCAGACAGACGTGGTCGCTCCCGAGCAGATCAGAGTCCCGTTGCTGTGGATGGTCGCTGTGGTTCTCGGATTACGGATCCTCATGAAGAGAGGTTTGCACTTCTGAAACACAACATGAAGCACGTTTAAAAAAAAAAGCAGAAAGAACGATGAAAGTTTAGAGATAGATTTAAGTTTCTGTAACTCCACACTATAAGAAGTGTACCGGCTCTCTGTAAGTCTCTAATAACACGATCAGGGGGCTGATTTCTTCATTCTGTTCCTAAAACCAACGGATTAATTGGAGCCTATTTACAGGGAATGCACAGGGAAATAAAGTGTAAAGATCGTGCCGCTGACGGAAATTGCAGCCGTCAAAACATTCAATTCAATTCAACCTTTATTTATACTCGAAAGATCATTGAGGGGCAACCCTCATTTACAATGACATCGAGTCATTACAGAAATAATTAGAAAACAGACATTAAATCAAAAAGAAAAAAACAGGGGATAGATAAATACAAGACTGCTAAAATCTAAATCTAATATAAGTCTAAAATGTACTAAGATAATTAAGCGAGTACAAAACTGCAATAAATAATCACACTTATGTAAAACAGTTACAAACAGAGGTTGGGAGGTTTCAAATCAGGTTTCTAAAATGCCCAAAAGGTAAAAGTTCATTTCCCACAAGAAGATGCTGTTGTTCCAAGAGTGCGGTGCAGAATAAGAAAAAGCAGATTTTCTGATCTGACTCGAGGAACGTTCAACAGTAACCATCTTGAGGAACGTGTTAACGCCCAGTCGAGAGATGGATGAGTTCTGTCAGGTATGAGGGTCATGTTTCTGTGAGAGCTTTATAAATAAATAAAGACTTGCTTGTGAATGTTTGCAGAGTGTGACTGATCAGCTGGACAGAATTGCTGCAGATCTGTAATTCACTGTAACAGCATCCAAGCCCCCAGACACCCCGCTCTTTTAAACTCTTGCAACTTCTACGTGTCTCCACCTCACCGCTCTCGTCCTGATCAACCAATCAGGTGTGTATAAAGGTTGCGGGCACGCGCCTGTTGATTTAGAATGATTCTGATTCACTAACGAGTAGTTACTACGACTTTCTGATCTGAAATCACTTGAGCACACTGAAGTCGAAAGAGCGACTTCCTGTATAAGAAACCAGCCTCCATTAAAAACATCATGTCTCCGTACCGCCTTGTTGTACTGAACGTTCCTCCCATTGGCGGCGATGAAGTTCAGGTCCAGCACGCAGCCCAGATTCACAGACGAGAAGATGTTTCTGCACACACACACACACACACACACACACACACACACACACACACACACACACACACACACAGACACACACACACACACACACAGAGACACACACACACAGACACACAGACACGCTGAACATTTGGACAACACTCGAAAAAGACAAAATCGACTTTGTGAGGACGTGTTGTGTGTGTGGCGTCTTACGTGATCTTTGGGGTTAACTTGAGCTCCTGTTCTGCCGGCGTTAAAAGGATCGAGCGAGGAACCGGCTCCTGTGCGGGCAGCTCACTTGCTGGTGGATTCTGGGAGTTGTAGTCCTTACTGGTGCTGGTCTCTGTAAGACACTCAGGCAGTAACATAGTTTGTCTTTCCTTGTTTGTTTGTCTTTGCACCTGCATGAGTGTGTTTTTGTTGCCGTGGTCGCTGCACCTGTGTCGCCCTGCCCGGTAGCACTCAGTGTGAGCAGTTCATCAGGCAGGAGGCCGAAGAACGACTCGTCACGCTGCTCCTCTGTCACCTCCTCTGCCTCCATGTTTGAGGAGTTCTTCAGCTGAGAGAGTTACACCATTTAAACCAGTGATGCATGGATTCATTTGGACTACAGGGTAGTTAAATGCATGATAAACCTGTCAACAACTTTCATAATAAGTTCTGCATTAGACGTGGATTCCTCCGCTAAAAATAGTTCCTAACAGATGTTTTATTTCCTGCTGTTTGTTCGATTAAAAACTACATTTCCCAGCTGTTTAAACAAAGTGGTCGCACTGGGTTCAAATCTGATCTGCCGCTCCTTAACCCACACACATGGAAAATGTTGGGAGGAGAGAGTCAGGGATGACATGCAGCAAGGAGGCGTGGTCGGATTCGAACCCACGGCAGCTGCAACGAGGACTACAGCGTCTGTACGCGACATAACCTCTAGGCTATCTGACGCCCCCCCCCCCACACACACACACACACACACACACACACACACACACTCCTAGATAAAGGTGTAAAATCCCCAGAATAAATCTTTTTAAAAATAAAAAAGAGGAGGATCTGCAGCCTGTACTCACGTCTGCAATGAATTCATCGAAGTACTTCTCCAGGTCCAACTTCTCCATCACTGCAGAACCTTCCAGGACTTTCCAGGGACGTGGATTTTAGTTGGCCCGAGCCAACTTATATTATTTCAAAATATATTTTGTAGACTCCAGGAAGTTTGTTTCATATATATACATGAATGTGTAGATTCAAGCAGGTGATGAGGACACTGTTGCTAGGCGACCGAACCAACACGTCCAAGTTTGTATTTTTCAAATTATTTTAATGGAGTTTGTCTGTTTTTTACTGTTTTTAACTTTCAGCTTTGGTCGTTAAAATACCAGAATTAAAAAAAACACTAAAATCTTAGTGAGTGTGTTCGTCTGATTTCTAATTCAAGTGTTGCAGCAGTAAAGACAAGAAGAAGAGCCCGGTGCATATGAGAACAAATAAAATAAGAATATAGATAAAAAATAAATTTGATTTGAAATCCCGAGGGGAAATTCTGTTTTTACACTCTGATATTGAGCTTCATGCTTTTCACACACATGCACAAACAGGAGCTGTGGACATTAGTGGAGAGATGTCAGAGTGGGGCTGCTACACAGGGAGCGCTCCAGAGCAGTTGGCGGCTCAGTGCCTTAATCAAAGGACACCTCAGCAGTACAGTATTTTGGTCCGCACCGGGACTTGAACCGACCACCCTTCGGTTCCCAACCCAAACTCCTACAGAAAAAGATAAAGGGATGTTTTTACAACTTTTATAAGCAAGAATTAAGTAAACTGTACACCTATTAAAATATTAACTATACATTAAAACTATTCAAGACATTGAGACACATGAAGGGACCAGCTTTGAGATAAAGTGACAAAAGTAATCAATAAATATTAAAAATAATCCTCTAGAGGTCGTATGACGTGTGACAGAGTCCCGGTGTGTCAGTGTGACGGCCTCTGTGGGACTGTCAGTGTTCATGATGAAGACAGACTGTAAGACCCTCTGATGCTGATGGACAGTCTGATGGCGCTCCGCACAAAGGAGTGTCTGAAGCGCTCAGTTTTGCACCCTGGGGGGGGATGAGAGGATACTTGAGAAGCTGCTTGATATGAGACGTAAGATCAGATCTCAAGAAACTGAACAAGTCAAATGTTCTCGTCCTATTGGCAGATTCCTGTCATTATAACTTGAAATAAAACATTAACGAGGACTTGTCAGATAAATGAACTTATAATAAGTGTAACGAGAAGTTTAATAAATGAGATAAATGCAGCAGCTTCGATTTGAGTTTTTTACAGTGTGGCTGTGTTCAGGCTCTGTTGTGTTCCTCTTTGTGACTGCTGAGCTCTGACTCTCCTTTAGACCACACTGACACCTGGTGGTGGGAAAAGGAACTTCAGCAACAGCCCCATAAAACAGTAACTCTAGAACAAGAACCTATCAACATAAATAACCAAATTCTGTCTTAAACAGACCTTAATATATATATATATTAAGGTCTGTTTATATAAAATGCTGGAATGGTTGTACCAAGATTGAGTCAAAAGATAAAAACAAAAATAAAACCTTTTTTCTTTCCTTTTTTTGTTCTAATTTGTTGTAACGTCCCAAAGACTCACTCCTGCTGCTGTGAGATCGCAGCAGCTGACATCATTAATTAGGGGAGCGGGGACACAGCGGGGACACAGCAGGCACACGGTGACAGGAGGTTTTCTTGCCAGAATCGCTCTCTTGTAGAGCTCTCACATTCTCAGGAGGAGCTGAATGTGTGAACACAAACAGCCACATTTTTTTACCCGGAGTTTCTCCTGCAGCCTCCTCGTATTTATTCTGCAGAAAGTCAGAGTGAGCTGATGTGAGAACACAGCAGGATATAATCAGGAGAATTCACCTGGAGCCAGTGGGAGGGGGTGCTGAAATTATCACTTTAAACCATTACCCCGACGTCTGAAAGCGGGGGAGACAAAAGGTCTCGGTGTCCCCGAGGGCCTCTACATCGACACGACCCTGCCCTCGTTTAGATCTCTTCTTTGTCTGATTTTTTAGAGACATATTAAGTTTTAAGACCTGTTTAAATAAATCTGTAAAATCAACTTCCAAGGAGACGCTGGAAGGAACGTTGTTATCTGTAGTCATAGAGGCAGGACTCAGAGATCATTGTAACTTTAGTTAATAAAAGTTATAAACATATCAGGGGGAGTAAGATTTGCTGTGTGACACCATTAAAAACCCTGCAGAGTGTTGTTCTTCGTGCTGAGGCTGAATGTTTGTGGATAATTACAGCTGCAGCTTCTTAGCAACATAAACAGACGACTTCCCGTCTGCAGTTATCTCTCTGCTCTGACATCAAGGACTGAAAACCCTACCAGTCTGTTTTTATCTCCTTTAAACATCACTGAAGTCTCATTTATCTTTACCTCCTTAACAT
>NC_083632.1:191684-196684 GCF_963584025.1 Labrus mixtus
GAACCTTCAAGATCCCTCTGAATCCATCCCGGCCTGGATCTGTGAAAACGTACCACAGACCTCTTGATGGCCCGGTTTCAAAGTTCTGAACGAGTTCACTGTGCGTCCTGCTTTCTGTGTCTTTAATCTTACAAGACTTTGAGTTTGACCTTTTACCTCTCATGAGAGTAATGTGAGCTGAGAGGACTCTGACAGCTCTGTGTACGCCTCAGTTTGACTTCCTGACACGTTTTAGTCATGAGATGATGAAGTGATGTTTATATGTGAGTGAAACTTTGTAGTTTAGATAGAAACGGTGCATATTTATATTCTTTTTTTTCTTTTT
Source organism: Labrus mixtus (assembly GCF_963584025.1). Classification (NCBI taxonomy): domain Eukaryota; kingdom Metazoa; phylum Chordata; class Actinopteri; order Labriformes; family Labridae; genus Labrus; species Labrus mixtus. The sequence continues at coordinate 192,010 of NC_083632.1, forward strand.
TAAAGATTTACAGTATTTTGGGCTTTTTGTGCCTTTAATGTAGAGACAGGACAGTGGATAGAAAATCAGGGAGAGAGAGTAGAGAATGACATGCGGGGAAGGAGCCATAGGTCGGATTTGAACCTGGGCCGCCCGCTTGGAGGACTACAGCCTCCGTACATGGGGCGCACGCACTAACCACTGCGCTACCAGCGCCCCGTATATTTATATTCTTGCCAGAAAATCTCAGCAGTGCTGACTTCCTGTTTGCATCCTCCTTCATCTGTTGGTTCCTGCTGAAGATTCAAATCATTGAAATAACAAATGAACAGTTTAATGTTTCCTAAAACAACGACTCTGAAGGTTCTATCGCACTGGAGGAAGTTCTGCATCTGTTGGGGACTATTTTTAGTAGCGGGTGAATCCACATTTGGGGTTATTATGAGTGTTCAGGGGAAACAGTTTGTGTAGGATGGAGTCAAAAGCAAAAACAGTTGAATGTGTTTCCTGTTAGGGCTGCTCCATTATGTCAAAAATCATAATCAGGATTATGACGATTGTTAAACACGATTGATTTGACGACATCTGGATCACATGAACTTATAAAACTTGTGAACACTGAAGAACGAGCAGGACAAACGAGTTGAAAGTCTGATTTCATGCTTTAATGTTTCCCAGTTCCTCCTCCTCCTCCTCCTCCTCCTCCAGAAGAACATTGTTCCCTGGTTGCTGCAGCTCATAAAGTATTTGTGTGGCTCCATGGTGACAGCAGTTCTGTGGTCAGAGATAAGCGTGGAGGCTGCAGGGAGTCTGAGGGGAAACATGGTGTTTAGAGAGGAAGTGTAGTCATTAGTGTGTTTGTTGTGTAGCTGCAGGGCTCTTTAGGGGGACGCACAGAGAACATAAAGGGAATGATTAGTCTGCACTGTTCAGGTTTTTCTTTATTAAAGATGAAGGACGGTTTGTGAAACACCTCCTCCAGTCACTCTGAGCAGAACTAATGAATTCAACTTCTCAAAATACAGACCCCTTCTTCTCCTGGACATCACCTACTGTACCTTAAAACCCAGAATATTAGTCCCACAGGTGGACTATACAAGACACAGTCTGTGTTTGGGGGTTTAAAGGTTTTAAGGTGTCTTCCTGTGTGATTGTGTCCTTCAGAGTCTACAACGTTCAGTCTGTGTGCAACTGTGTAGCTCCTTTAGTACCATCTCTTTTCACCAGGTGGACTAGCTTCAGTACGCTAGTCGAGTCTCGCTGTCTACCCCCTGCTGAACGGCCTTGGTTTTGTATTGAAAACGGGCGCTGCTGGGCTCCTTCAGCAGCTGTGTGGTATGTGAATTGGATTTCCTACTGCAAGTGAATGCAGCATCAGTCTCCCCACCTTTAGATGAAGGTTTCATTTCTTCTGACACAAAAGATCCTGACTGATCAGATGGATAGACCGAGATATCATTGATACACACACACACACACACACACACACACAGTGGGGTAAGCTAACACCCCTGTTGGACATTAAACACTTGAGGAGGACATTCCTCTTCACTCAGGAGCGATTCTGTTTCCTGCTCCAAACCCTGAAAACATTTTTTTTTTTTTCAAAACAACGCGTTCAGGATCACGGCATAGTCGTCTGGATGCTTTTTTAATGGCGTCATGATGAGGTGAAGGTGGTCGATCTCAGATGTTCAGTTGGGCTCAGCTGCTGGACTTTGTCCTGCGGAGGAAAAAGTCTGGAAGCGGTCAAGTTCGAGGGTCATGGCGGAGCTGCAGCTACGCCGTGTCAGAGGCCAGGTATCAGCTGTCTTTGTATCAATGCTTCATGTAGTTGAAGAGAATCTCAATGTGAACTAAAGAGAGGAGAAGAACAAACTGGAGAACAGGAAACATGCAGCAGCAGGTTGATTAGAGCACGGAGATGGTAGAGGTGGCGTGCAGACAGTCTATGGTCGTGCAGCGATCACAGGGAAAAAAAGGTCACCACCCCCTCCCACTGGCCCCTCCCACTGGCTCCAGGTGAATTCTCCTGATTATATCCTGCTGTGTTCTCACATCAGATCACTCTGACTTTCTGCAGAATAAATATGAGGAGGCTGGAGGAGAAACTCTGAGTGAAGAGAGAAACATTCAGATGTTTGTGTTCATGACGCTCAGACTGATAAACTTCAGGACGTTTCTGCAGGACTATAAGAGACACTAAAAGGACTTTCCTGTAATATTTCTGTGAGAGTGAATCATCTGTGACATGTCTTCTGTGTTTTCTGTTCTTTTGTCCCTGCAGGTCATCAGAGGGGGACTCCACCTTCCTCACCCCCGCTCTGGGATCCCTCCTCCCCATCCTCTCCTCCACCCCCGCTGCGTCGCGGCTGAGCTCAGAGACGACAGCGGGCGACTCCTCCTCCTCCTCCCACAGCGGGGTCAGCATCAGGAAGAGGAGGCGGCTCGCTGCCAGTCCAGGAGGACTCCACTGGAACTCTGCAGGTGAGAACAGACACAGAAGGTCATCCCAAAGACCTGATCCTGGACCCCCCTCACAACACAAACACAATCATTCTGACCTGGTTGGGTTACATTAGTTTTTGTAAGTTATTTTTAGCTTTGGGCTGCAGGTTGGTGCCGTGGTTATCGCTGTCCCCTCACAGTGAGGAGGTTCCTGGTTTGAATCCCCGTCTGACAGGAATCTGTGTTTGCATCTTGTGGTGGAGCCCGGTCCAGGGTGTAATGCCGCCTCGCACCCAATGACAGCATGGGCCCTCCCTCCTCCATCCTCCTCCCTCACACACGAGAGGACTGAATCCAAGCTCCCTCTCAGGGCGTTACCATGGCGATAAGAGATTTAAGATGGTGAACATGAAACAGGTTTGATGTGAGGTTGTGGACGTGCCGTCACGCCGGGAAACGCTTCAGATGCTCTCTGACTCGTGTTCTTGTTTATTCCGTCCGAGCGTTGGTCCGTCTTTTTTTGTAGCTCCACCCTTCAGCAGAATGATAATAACTTCCTGTTGAGCAGATTTGTTTAAATAAAGTCGTCGTGTCAGCGAGGGCAGCGTGAGTGTTTAGCAGTGTGGCATTTTCTCTCATTCCCAGAGGCATGAAGAGGAAGAACTGATGTTAGAACACAGATATATATATATATACGTCTGGTCTCAGTTGTGATTAGATTATCTCGTATTTCCTTACATTCATCTGGGCAGGGCTCATGCAGAGATTCAACGATCAGAGATTATGATATTTAAACATTTTTTATTTCTGCCTTTTGAAAGAGAACACAGTGATCAAGAATAAAAAAAAAGATGAACAAAAAGATAAGACTGATAAAATAAAAACTTCAAAGGTCCAATCAGTGAGATGTGTAGAGAGTGAGATGATAAAGGTATCTTACTATCTGATCATTAAGGAAACATGTTGAAGTGCTGGCTTCTCTGACAACAATGCAGCAGCCAGTATGTCCTCCTTCTAACTTTAGATTCTGCTCCTGAATGCTCTGGATTTGTTTGGACCAGAGAAGGTAGACGGTTTTAAGACACCCCCCCCACACGGCCGTTTTGGACGCCCCTCTGTTTGTCAGATATGAGAGCATTGTCAGATATGAGAGCAGTTATCAGGTCAACAGGTGTTGCAGCGATGGAAGAGGGCAAGAGAAGTGGTTCAGATAGAAGTGATTGTACCCGACCTAAAAAGCCTCTGCATGTTTCTAATAAGCTCCACGAGCAGAAACGTGCTCAAACTAGGATCAATATTGGAGATGCTTTTGAAAAATGGAGAGAGGTTAGAACACAGAAAGGTTTACAGACCCATGCAGAGCTGGATAAACACTGAAGCTTCAGAGTCCACCACATGGTGACCTTTCAGGAGTTTTGTGCAGGTGTGAAAGGACTATGAGAAAAGAAACAAACTCAAACTTACCCGACTTCCTTCATGAAAACAAAGATTAAAAAAACACAACTATCATGTTTCTCTGCTTGTTGTTCCTCTTTTTCCTCGAGGCATTTGAAATCCTCTCGGGGAATCTGTTTTCTATTGTCTGCATGTTTAGTTGTTATATACAGACTCCTGCGTGTTGTCAGCTTGTTATCTTCTAACTGAAGAAACGACCTCAGAGCTTTAATGTGTCAAAGCTCTCAAAGAGGACTTGAACGTTTAGATTTTGACTCCACACAAACTGAATTCTAATGGATGTAAACTTTTCTTTTTACGTCTCTGTGGTTGTTTTCAGTGTGTGTCTGTGACTTCATGCACATTCAGGCTGATTTTATGAAACCAAACAGGAAGTGCAATTTCTCTGATTTCCCCGTGGACGTCCTCTTGATCTTTGTTTTTCCACGAGCAGTCCCAGAATCAGACAAACACTTCACTGAATCTGCTTCAGTTTACGGGTCCCAAAGATTTCCCCCTCAGTCCTTCCTCATCCACTTTTCCTTCACCTTTTTGTGCAGCCGCTCCGAGCATTTCGAGTTGAGAATCTTTTAACAATTCAGAAGGACGTTGTTGACGTCATCGGCCTTCTTTTCAAATTATTAAATATTCCCTGTATTTTCCTACAGATCGTGCCCCATACCCAAATCTTCCTCGCTCCCCCTTCTTTTACTCCATCTTGAGTTCCCTCTCCTCCTCCTCAGTCGTCCTGTGACATCAGAGTCCTAAACCTGAGCCAGATTTCAGTATTTTATTGAACACATCAGTACGTATG
>NC_083632.1:199184-221684 GCF_963584025.1 Labrus mixtus
TGTCAGCGAGGACAGCAGGAGGAGGCGGGGGTGGGAGGAGCCTCCCCCTGAGTGATGGAGGCGGGGCGACGCGGAGCAGCGAGCGGGCGGCCCTGAGGAAGACGGTTTCGATTGACGACCGGCTGCTGCAGCCGACAGGTAGAGAACAACCTCACCTGAGGCTGCTGAGCCGCCTGGAGAGAGGACGCAAGAAACTCCGCAACATCCGAGTAAGAGTCTCTTTAAATATCCTCCACTCATGTTTCTGCTCTTCTCTTTCTTTAATCCTTCAGTTACTTATCGATTAGAATGAGAAGGAAACCCTTACACTGGAATATTAACCACAACAAATTCATGTTTGAAATCCTTTGTGGCTGAAATGACGACTGTAATGACTTCATGTCACCACAGGGGGCGACAAACTGCAGAAAGAAATGCAGATTACTTTTTCTAATGTAAGTTTCCAGAAGTAGTAAAAATGAAATCTGGAAGTAATATCTATTCTAACTTCACTTATTTTGCATATTCATCTTCATATATTCAGTCCTCCCATTGGAGGACCGCACCGCCTCATGTGACCTCGCGTAATCGATGGAGCGAGCGTTTCAATTTGTGCAGAGAGGAAAACATGACAAATTCATTTGGGTGAAGAAATGTGAGCTGGAGGTCAGATTGTAACTGTCAGATGTATTTCAGGTGTTCAGCTCACCCGTACAGGTCGTGTCTTACCGCTGGTCGCCATGACTACTGTCCTCCCGTCTCCATCAGACACGTTCATGACGTAATCGTCAAGATTTTAAAATCCTAAATATCAAACGACCCTGAAGCCGTCAGAGCAGATCGGGGACGTTCTGATTGGATCTTTAAATGACACACATAACAAAATAACTTCCTCACAGAGGTGTCGTTCCCCCGGTGACCCCCTGTGGTTAAACTCTGTCGACGGCTCGCCATCAGGAAACCTTGTTGGTGTGTTTATGTGCATCTGTGTTGTGAAGCTCTGAATGACTGACTCTGTTCAAACTGGACCTCGTGACCTTCTTCAGTGACACACTCATATTAACAGTGAGTCACAGACTGACACACACAGACACACACACACAGCTGGCGCTGCAGCACAGATGGACACATTAATCAGCTCAAATTAGAAGATTTTAATAAAATTACAACAGAAAATGTGTCGGCTCGGAGCTGAAGGACAAAGATCGGAACTATTTGACGTCAGACACACTCACGGGGAACAAAGTGTGTTTGTGAGAAGCTGAAAATAAATCAAGCTGTAAATGGAAGAACGATTCATTTAGTCATCTCACATCTAAAGTGCAGAAGAGTGACCTCCATGCACACGGCTCGAAGTTTTAATTTTAACGCCCAGCACAATAGCTCATAAACAATTCCCCCGTCCGCTGCCATGGAACTAGCAAAAAGTAGTCGGACACGCCCCCAATTCACTTTGCACCACGCACGCTTGGTCAGCAAGCTTTAAGTCCTCCAAAAAGGGCACTCACACTTAAAGGTCACATTATAAAAAATCCTCTTCTCCATGTTCCTCTAACTCTAACATGTGTCTCTAGTCCGTCTACAAACCCCCCAATCATGAGAAAAGTCCATCCTCTCCGTCTTCTGCCTGCTCCACTTTTCAGAAAATGTGTGCTCAAATAGGCCGTTTGGAGATTTTCCCTTCATGACATCACAAAGGGCAGTAGCCCCTCCCCCAGGTGGGTGACACTCCCACAGCTAGGTGTTTGTTCTGCCCTCTGAGTCTGCCTTCTCACCGTAAACAATAGGACATGGAGCGAGAAAGACCGAGACACCCAAGCCCTTTCAGAGAGGGGGCGTGGTCAGACACAGCTCATTTACATATTTAAAGGTACAGACACAGCTTATTATCACAGTGTGAGAAGTTGTGTTTTTGTTCCCATTCGTTTATTCTTCATGAAAGACTTTCTCTGCTGCCTGACGCTCCTCTTTTAATTCTGTTTTATTAAAGCTGGTTATTACACCTTAAGGTTCGTTAAGTCAGCCGCGCTCGTTTGGATCTTTTTGTTTCACTAACTCGTGAATGTAAACAACAACAGACTAATAATACTCATAATGACATAATGAGTAAAACGAGTTCTCAGTGTTAAAGAGATGCTGAACATGACTAAGAAAGTCACTTTAAACTCAAGTTATCATCGTCAACATTGAAGGGCGACTGACTTTTCATCCAGAGGAAATCAAAACAGAGAGCGTGAAGAAAAAATTGAGGATAGAAAGAACTTTGAATGTTCTTAATATAATCACAAAGGTGGTTATGAAACGGCCTGTCTGTAATCAAAAGCCGCCTCACACTCAGTGTTTAAGAATTCACAGGTCAGGGGAGCCTCACATCTTTACAAGTCGAGAACATTCTGTTGCTAAGTGACTGAAAACATCAAACGGAGAGTCAAGTTGATTTTAAGCTTTTTAAAGTTGTTAAAAGAACCAGGAGAGAAGCAGACGACGACGTCTGTGAGGACACGAGCAAGGAGAGAGAGAGGAGGAAACAAGGAAATGACCTGAGGCAGAGCACAGGTGCCGACAGGAAGTGACCAGAGGCAGAGCACACGTGCTGACAGGAAGTGACCAGAGGCAGAGCACACATGCTGACAGGAAGTGACCAGAGACAGAGCACACGTGCTGACAGGAAGTGACCAGAGACAGAGCACAGGTGCTGACAGGAAGTGACCAGAGGCAGAGCACACGTGCTGACAGGAAGTGACCAGAGACAGAGCACAGGTGCTGACAGGAAGTGACCACAGGTGCTGACAGGAAGTGTCCATAGGCACAGCAAACATAAAAAAATGCAAGTTAAAGTAGGGCTGCATGTTGGTGCAGTGGTCAGTTGATGCTCGCCACGTGCAGAGATGATGCTGATGATGGTGACACAGGCCGATTTCAGCGACCCACCATTTGTCACTGATTCATTTAAGTTGTTGTTTGTAGATTGTTCCTTCATTCAGTGAGTTGAGGTTTCTTCTTCTGTGAGAACATGTAGAGGAGACTTTTGAAGGAACTAAATCTGACTTTTGGTTTTTTTGGTGACAGTTGTATAATTCTCCTCCAATCAGCAACGTGGATGACATAAACTCGAGATTAGCAGTTTTTTTTATTTTTATTTTTTAAGGAGACAAATCCATCAAAATAAGCCTGAGCAGTCACTACATGTCTGCTGTGTTACATGTTTGTGGTTAATTCAATCTAACCTCTCAGTTTGAGACTCTTCATGAATCATGCTCTGGTTTTATAATGAATGACTCAGAAATTATGTCTCCCATGAGTAAACACGATGACTGCTTGGTGTCTTTTTAAAGCTCTGAGTGGGATCTTTGGAGGATATGAGTGTGCGATTGATTTCTGTGACTTCTTAAAGGTCGAGTGTGTCTCATATCTTCAGTGTCAGCTAGTGGTGGGCGGTAGACCGGCTTCAATGCCGGTTCTGGTGTTACGTTCAACACCTTCATCGCAGCTCTAAATGTTCAGGTTTGGTTGTTGTGCACATGAGGCAACACTGATTGCTCATCCTAGCAGCCACAGACGCGGGTAAATAAAAGTAGAGTAACCGCTCAGAGTTCATCCCTTTGGTCCGCTGTTGTTTTTGCTCTGACACTCATGGCAGTGCCAGCGGTCTCTCACACTCACTGAACAACCGTGCTCAAACTGAAAAATGGAGAGAGGTTAGAACACAGAAAGGTTTACAGACCCATGCAGAGCTGGATAAACACTGAAGCTTCAGAGTCCACCACATGGTGACCTGAGTGAGCATGGACTCTAGAGGGGGGGGGGGGGGGGGGGGGGGGGGGCAGCTCTCTATGATGTTTAGAATTTAGACTGCAGTACCCATTTTAAACACTAGGGGTAAAAATACAAAAATATTGATACATGTAACAAAAATAGAATCCTAGGTGCCAAATATTGGACAATTTCTTGTTTTCAATCACCAAAAATTGCAGGCTAACTCCTGAACACTGTCTGAAATGCACAAACATGTTGACGATGTTTCAGTTTGAAAACATTGCCAGTGTATTGCAATTGTTGGCTTTCAGTTTTTGATGGATTCCCCTTTGCACCTGTAGATTTTCAATGGAGAGAGAGTGAGTGTCAGGCTGGAACAGACCAGGAGCAGATGGAGACGTTCAGGAACATGTTTCAGGATGAGAGCAGAGGTGCAGCTGGTCACTTTCTGCTCCGATGTCTCAGTAAATAAAAGATTTCCAGGCAACACAGGCATCCCTGAGACAGCACAGAGACACAAACATCCCCTCCTGTTTACCTCTCCGTCGTAAAACAGGAGGGAAAGTCCTGTTTTGTTTTGGTGGAGAGTTTGTGTGTTCAGGTGTGGAGAGGACGCACGCAGCAGGTGGTGGATGTAGAAGGCAGCTCCGTGCATTATTCAGGACAGTGTCACTTTATTTAAAAACTGCTGAATCCTCCTGAGACTCCTCAGGTCCGCCTGCATCAGACTGATTACTACGTCTTACCCTGAACGTCTGAGCTCATCTCAAACCTCATCAATGAGTCATGTCCCTGTGTCAATATTAACGGACGGAGTGATGTCACCCGTCTGCTGAGGCAGGGGGGCCCAGAGGCTCATCGGCAACCGCCATGCTGTAGATCCTGTTTCAGCCTAACGACAGGCTGAGAGCTGGAGCTGAGGCGGGCTATCGTTCATAAACGGAGCCGTTTTTAGACTGATGCAGACATGAGCTAATCACACCTATTTGTTTTTTTTGAACCAGGCTGTAAACATGTTAATCTCTGCTGTAAAAACAGGCTTTTTAGAATGGGTGTGTATGTGACTTCCTGTGCTTTTGCAGCCAGCCTCTAGTGGACACTCGAGGAACTGCAGGATGTTGCACTTCAGCATTGACTTAATTTTTCGGGGACGGGGATAGTCTCCCGCTGTGAGGTGCATGTGTGAAAAACCAGATCAGGAGGATTTCAGGGGCAGTCCTCCTGAAATCCTCTAGAAATGTTCAGGTGTGCATGAGTGAAAACATCTAAGGTTGTCTCGATGTTTGATTCTTTTAATTCCACTTGTTTCTAAACCATACAATCAGTTTTCTTAATGATGGATAGTTTAGAAAAGTGGAAAATTCTGGTCTACAGACCACCTTAGTGTGTGTCCCTGTGTGTGTAGTTTGTATCTGCAGCTGTGTGTCTCCTCAGCACCAGCAGGGGGCGAGCTCGTCCTCCTCTGGAGTATGGACTACATGTGTTGGGATGTTTTTGGTCTCTTCTGCTGCTTTGTGACTCTGACAGTGCAGTAAAGAAATAAATCCTGGTGGAGTTGTGTGTTTCTCTCTGAGAGCTTTTAAACGAGGATGGAGACTCTGAGACGAGCTGTGACAATTTAATGAAAGTGACTGTGAGCCTGCAGCTGCATCACTGCACCTCCTCCATCAGGAAAATAAAATCAGAGTTTTATTACTGCAGGAGATCCACACGGTGAGCAGATCTGCTGCAGAGACACGCTCTGAAGTACGTCACGATAGCAGAATTATAATCTTCAGTATGATTCTAGTAAAAACCAAACCATATCGATGTTTGATACCACAGCAACAAGAAAGAGGTATTCAATACGGGGTCATTTCTGGATTTTAATAGCTAAAAATTGCAGACAAACTCCTGCACATTGCAAAATATGTGTGTGTGTGTGTTCAGACACAGAATCAATCTCCTGCCGGCGTCCGTCCCTCTTCATCCCTCTGATTGGTTGTGTGACCTGCTCGTGTCTCTTCCTGAGTAAACACAGACATTTAAATTTGAGTCGGACAATCAACGCAGCGGGATGGACGAGAGTGAGAGGAGAGAGAGAGGGGGATGACATGCAGCAAAGGGCTGAGGTTGGATTCGAACCCACGGCCGCCACTTTAGCCTCTGTACATGGAATGAACAACATAACCACTAGGCCATCCGGCGCCCCTCCATTAAAAATGCAAATCATTTCACAGCCATAGTTATTGCTTATCCTAACAGAGACATGTCGTCGTCTCTCAACCGGAAGGTCGAGGGTTTGATACCCAGCTGAGCAACATGTCCGATGTGTCCTTTGGCAAGACTCTTAACCCCGCATTGCTCCCTCTGCTTCGGTGGAGGTGTGTGAATGGATTAGTGTTGTACTTACTCTCTGATGTATATCTGATGGATAAAAGCGTCTGCTAAGTGAATAGTAGAATAGTTGGACTACAACAACAATGGCGGACTCCAATGTAGTTCGACTGTCATGACCCCCCGTCGTCAGTTTCTCTAAATGTTCTCTCGTTGTTGTGTGTTAGACATTTGTTTACACCTCCCTGCTCTCCAGAAAGAAGAGTGTGTGTGCATGTGTGTGTTGTTTCATCATAAAATCACAGCGCCAACTACTGGCCTGGCATGTACACTACAGCTGTTTTAGTCATCTAGTGGGTCAGGGTGCTCGACGGCTGTTAGAATAGAATAGATGTTGATTGCCGTTTGCACAGGTACAGGACAGTACAGGTACATTGGAATTTGTGTGCGTTTCTCCCTGAGTCAGCCTCTACAAAAAAGTAAAAATTATATTTAAAATAGAATTATAAGAAAAAAAGAGAAGAAAAGTACAAATAAAATAAAAAATAAGTTGTAGTAACAGCTAAGTGAATTAAAATAAACTGTACAGAAACTATACACTGTATTAAAGCAAAGATATAATACAAAAAAAGTAACAAAGGGGAACACTGTACAATGAAATTAAAATATAAATATGTTTTTTTGTCTCTATTTTCTGTTAAATCGTTGTCGTCTGAACGTTGAAGATGAAATAGGATTCTGTTTTCAGAGGATGGTGTAGACGTGGCCTTAATGAAACACTCTCATTATCACAGACGTCTCCCGCTGTCCTTTATTGATTTATAAACTCTTGATGAGTTAGTTTTCGTTCAGACGCGGTGACGTGAGGTGAAAGCCCCCGCTGACAGCCGGCGCCTGCGTTCTGTCATGACCAATAGAAATACATGTTCTCTACATGAATCCAGCACAGGAAGGGATTTGTGCACGCGTCCTGTTTACTCCTACTTCTTTTTTTTCTGCAGGCCCGTCTTTTGCACACAAACGTGCGCACACACTCACTCTCACAGTGGTGTATTAAGCAGCCGAGTCCCACGGGGCTAATCATATCAGAGCAGCAGTCAGAACATCCATTAAGCTGCTGCGCTGCACCCAATCCTCCATGAATCAGCCCACCGTGAAATATGAGCACCATAAATTCAGCCTGCCATCTTATTAAGACTAATCCCAAAGAAAAACACACCGCAGACCCCCCTCCTCCTCCTCCACCTTAGGAGTGTGTGTGTGTGTGTGTGTGAGGACTGCACACACACACACATTCAGCTTCTCCTGGAGGTAGAGCTGTCTCAGCGATATGATTCCAGTCAAAATGAAACCATCTTGATAAAAGGAATCCTAAGTGTTCCCCCGGGGACCTCTGGTCGTTTGTAATCACTGCGGAGGATGTCTGTGTTGTGCGACTTGTCTGTTATTTGTAAAAGTAAAAGCTCGAGGTCAAATTACCGACCATAACTCCGCCCACACAGAGCTCCTCTGGTCAAAGTAATCATGTTCGAAAAATGTCAGCAAAATTGCTGTTCTAATTTCTACCTGGTGTTCATGTATCAAGCGGCAACCTCCAGTGTAAAAAAAATGAAGTTGATGCTGAAGTGTAACATCCTGCAGTTCCTGGACTGTCCACTAGAGGCTGGCTGCAGAAGCACAGGAAGTCACATACACACCCATTCTAAAAAGCCTGTTTTTACAGCAGAGATTAACATGTTTACAGCCTGGTTCAAAAAACCAAATAGGTGTGATTAGCTCATGTCTCGATGGACACACACTGTACGGGGGGTGAATGTTTTGATGACTCATCAGTTTTGATTTGATGAAGGATAAGAGTTATTCACAATAAGGCGTGTAGCTGACCTGATTGACAGGTGGGCGCGGTGTAACGGTTTGTCAGGAGGTTTAAAACCCGCCTCAGCTCCAGCTCTCAGCCTGTCGTTAGGTTGACTGAAAGTTAGACTGAGGCAGCATTTCCAGCATGGAGACCGCCATCGATGGGTACTGTGTGTGTTGAGTATCACCTTTACCTCTAAATCCACATAAAAGATTTTTGTCACTTTTAAAACCATGTTAAATTTGTCTCATTATTGAGACGTAATCTATTTTTTTTTTTATCCATGAACGATGGCGGTCGTTGTGATGATGACTGGCTGTGAGAGCGGCGCGTAAACTGACTCATCTGAGTCGCTGTGTGAACACGACGCTGCACAGAACTCATGAAGCTGGGTGTGATGATGTTCCTCCAACTCTTCAGAGGGATGAATGAATCACAGCGTGCAGGACCAACGCTTTGATTTCTTCACTTGAGCACAATGACAAAGTAAACCACAGAAACTAGATATACACAAGAACACAAACTAGAGAGGCCATGGAGAGAGAGCAGGACTAGAATAATGTTTTAAAGCATCGCATGGTTCTCAACTAGTCGAGCCTCACAACAATAACAACAACAACAACTCTTTTTATTTTTTTTTTATTTTACAGGGACATTGCATATTAATAAACATTTCAGTAAATATGCCAGAGTTAGCCAAAAGGCTAATTTTCATCTGTTGTCCTTGATTTTATAAAAGGCTCCCTAAAAAAAAAAAATTCAAACATCGCTAAAAGCTACAAATACAAATATCATGACAGTAATGAAGCAGACAGGTGAGCAGCCACAGGAGAAAATACATAAACCATGCAGGATACACATAAAGCAGCTTTTGGTTAATATAAAAAATGTATATCATTCAGGACAGACTCTTAATGAGAAGTGTGCAGGTTAAGAGAAGACCATGCCACACACACAGATGCAGAACAGGATGCTGTGGACATGCACTGACGGGGGGGGGGGCCTGCACATGAAAGAGAGCCCAGGCAGTTTGGCTCAAAGGCACCTCAGCAGTGACCAGACCAATTTACAGACACGGTCAGCACAGGGACTCGAACCAGCGACCCCCCAGCTCCAAACCAAATGTCACAAAAATCACACCGAAGAATAAATGAGCTTAAACAAAATGTCCCCCGACTCACGGTGCTGTTCACTTCCAGCTGAGGAGAGGCTTTCAAACATGCACAAGATGATTGAGAGAAAAAAGCAGTTGCTTCATAGACTTTTTCACACATTTTTTTCAGCCAGGTTTCTACACATTGACAAACTGCTCTGTGACTCACCGGTGGAGAACCTTTGTTTTAAAGCGTTCATGAAAGTGTTCAGTACAGAAAACTAAAGAAAATGTTCCCAGAAGAATGTAAGGGAGGTTTGAGAAAAGAGGTCAAATATATAGAGTGTGTCAAACAAGCCTAAACATCAGAGGTTCAGAATGAGCAGCGTCCCACTTTTTAACGTCTTTAAACAGAAGAGGACGCTCCGTCTCGTTTTTTAATCTTTTGTCTGGAAATAAAAAAAGAAAAGTGTCTCTTAGTTAAAAAAAGAAGAAAGTTTGATCTGTGAGTCTTAAAGTTAACTGACAGAGGATGAACTCTAAAGTTTGAACAGTTTCTGTGTTGATGAGTTTTTACCTGTTGAGTTCTAAGGTGTGTGTGTCCCAGTGTGCACCTGTCTGCTCTGACTCCAGGTAGCGCTTGCCGCTCTGCACTGGCGTCGACACCATTCCAGATTTTTAAACTTCGATCTGTTTCTAGTCAAACCAAATGACAGCAATACCTGTTCAGTTACCATGGCAACACTAATAAAAGTCCAAAGCTCTTTGAGGAATACAATTTTTCATAAAGATTCATAAAAAGGAAAATGGCGGCAACGTTTCCGATGTTTTTGTATAATTAAGCGCTCTCTTTCTCTCTCTTGTGGTTTAAAGTGTGACTGAAGATCTGCAGATTTTTTGAAAGCTTCCGTATTTTTTGAAACTTTTGATCAATAGAATGACAGTTTATATCGTTTTAAAAACAAGTGGTGTTGAAAAACAACCTCGCTCTGCCCACGCCACTCAGCCTGTCACTCACGCCGTGGGCGAGCCTGCCAGGCAGCGCTCAGGGCTGCCAGAAGCCCGGTGGCGTCTGCCAGGAGGGACGTCTCGGCCTCCCCCGTCTGCAGGCTCCGCGCCCGCTCATGAATGGTGGCTTTTCTGCCGCTAATTAACCTCCGCCGAGGGGCCAACAAGCCCGCTACAGTCCGACCCCGACTAATATCAAAATAAAGCCTTGTTCGAATTAGCGAGGTGAAGTGAGAGGTGAGGGGGAGGGGGGGAGTCAGCTGTCTGCGGTCAGACTCGATCGGCCGAGCCGTCAGAGAGAGGGAGAGGGAGAGAGAGGGAGAGGGAGTAGAGGTTATATTAGTTCAAATTAGTGGTACAGTGGTGAAGCTTTCCAGGCAGATTGACTCGTGTGTGACTCTGTGTGTGTGTGTGTGTGTGTGTGTGTGTGTGTGTGTGTGTGTGTTTCCTCTGTTCCTTTTAAAGCTCAGAATGAAACCATGACGTGTTTGAGCTTCTTTACAAAACGATGTGTCGGCATGTCGGGCTTTCAGCTTACTGGTTGTTGATGTTGGTACTCGTTGTTGATGTTGGTACTCGTTGTTGACGTTGGTACTCGCTGTTGACATTGGTACTCGTTGATGTTTGTACTCGCTGTTGACGTTGGTACTCGTTGTTGACATTGGTACTCGCTGTTGCCGTTGATACTCGCTGTTGACGTTGGTACTCGTTGTTGACGTTGGTACTCGCTGTTGCCGTTGGTACTCGCTGTTGCCGTTGGTACTCGCTGTTGACGTTGGTACTCGTTGTCGACGTTGGTACTCGCTGTTGCCGTTGGTACTCGCTGTTGACGTTGGCACTCGTTGTTGACGTTGGTACTCGCTGTTGCCGTTGGTACTCGCTGTTGACGTTGGCACTCGTTGACGTTGGTACTCGCTGTTGACGTTGGTACTCGTTGTTGACGTTGGTACTCGTTGACGTTGGTACTCGCTGTTGCCGTTGGTACTCGCTGTTGCCGTTGGTACTCGTTGTTGACGTTGGTACTCGCTGTTGCCGTTGGTACTCGCTGTTGACGTTGGCACTCGTTGACGTTGGTACTCGCTGTTGACGTTGGTACTCGTTGTTGACGTTGGTACTCGTTGACGTTGGTACTCGCTGTTGACATTGGTACTCATTGACGTTGGTACTCATTGACGTTGGTACTCATTGACGTTGGTACTCGCTGTTGACGTTGGTACTCGTTGACGTTGGTACTCGTTGACGTTGGTACTCGTTGTTGACATTGGTACTCGTTGACGTTGGTACTCATTGACGTTGGTACTCATTGACGTTGGTACTCGCTGTTGACGTTGGTACTCGCTGTTGATGTTGGTACTCGCTGTTGACGTTGGTACTCGTTGTTGACGTTGGTACTCGTTGTTGACGTTGGTACTCGTTGTTCACGTTGGTACTCGTTGACATTGGTACTCGTTGACGTTGGTACTCGTTGACGTTGGTACTCGCTGTTGACGTTGGTACTCGTTGTTCACGTTGGTACTCGTTGACATTGGTACTCGTTGACGTTGGTACTCGTTGACGTTGGTACTCGCTGTTGACGTTGGTACTCGCTGTTGCCGTTGGTACTAGTAGTTGACGTTGGTACTCGTTGTTGACGTTGGTACTCGTTGTTGACGTTGGTACTCGCTGTTGCCGTTGGTACTCGCTGTTGACGTTGGCACTCGTTGTTGACGTTGGTACTCGCTGTTGCCGTTGGTACTCGCTGTTGACGTTGGCACTCGTTGACGTTGGTACTCGTTGACGTTGGTACTCGCTGTTGACGTTGGTACTCGTTGTTGACGTTGGTACTCGTTGTTGACGTTGGTACTCGTTGTTGACGTTGGTACTCGCTGTTGCCGTTGGTACTCGCTGTTGACGTTGGCACTCGTTGTTGATGTTGGTACTCGCTGTTGCCGTTGGTACTCGCTGTTGACGTTGGCACTCGTTGACGTTGGTACTCGCTGTTGACGTTGGTACTCGTTGTTGACGTTGGTACTCGTTGACGTTGGTACTCGCTGTTGCCGTTGGTACTCGCTGTTGCCGTTGGTACTCGTTGTTGACGTTGGTACTCGCTGTTGCCGTTGGTACTCGCTGTTGACGTTGGCACTCGTTGACGTTGGTACTCGCTGTTGACGTTGGTACTCGTTGTTGACATTGGTACTCATTGACGTTGGTACTCATTGACGTTGGTACTCATTGACGTTGGTACTCGCTGTTGACGTTGGTACTCGTTGACGTTGGTACTCGTTGACGTTGGTACTCGTTGTTGACATTGGTACTCGTTGACGTTGGTACTCATTGACGTTGGTACTCATTGACGTTGGTACTCGCTGTTGACGTTGGTACTCGCTGTTGCCGTTGGTACTCGCTGTTGATGTTGGTACTCACTGTTGACGTTGGTACTCGTTGTTCACGTTGGTACTCGTTGACATTGGTACTCGTTGACGTTGGTACTCGTTGACGTTGGTACTCGCTGTTGACGTTGGTACTCGTTGTTGACATTGGTACTCATTGACGTTGGTACTCGTTGACGTTGGTACTCATTGACGTTGGTACTCATTGACGTTGGTACTCGCTGTTGACGTTGGTACTCGCTGTTGCCGTTGGTACTCGCTGTTGACGTTGGTACTCGTTGTTCACGTTGGTACTCGCTGTTGACATTGGTACTCGTTGACGTTGGTACTCGTTGACGTTGGTACTCGCTGTTGACGTTGGTACTCGTTGACGTTGGTACTCGTTGTTGACATTGGTACTTGTTGATGTTTGTACTCGCTGTTGACATTGGTACTCGTTGTTGATGTTGGTACTCGCTGTTGCCGTTGATACTCGTTGTTGATGTTGGTACTCGTTGTTGACGTTGGTACTCGTTGTTGACGTTGGTACTCGTTGTCGTTTGTACTCGCTGTTGACGTTGGTACTCGTTGACGTTGGTACTCGTTGTTGACATTGGTACTCATTGACGTTGGTACTCGTTGACGTTGGTACTCATTGACGTTGGTACTCGCTGTTGACGTTGGTACTCGTTGTTCACGTTGGTACTCGTTGTTGACATTGGTACTCGTTGACGTTGGTACTCATTGACGTTGGTACTCGCTGTTGACGTTGGTACTCGTTGTTCACGTTGGTACTCGTTGTTGACATTGGTACTCGTTGACGTTGGTACTCGCTGTTCACGTTGGTACTCGTTGTTCACGTTGGTACTCGTTGTTGACGTTGGTACTCGTTGTTCACGTTGGTACTCGTTGTTCACGTTGGTACTCGTTGTTGACGTTGGTACTCGTTGTTCACGTTGGTACTCGTTGTTCACATTGGTACTCGCTGTTCACGTTGGTACTCGTTGTTCACGTTGGTACTCGCTGTTGACGTTGGTACTCGTTGTTCACGTTGGTACTCGTTGTTGACATTGGTACTCGTTGACGTTGGTACTCGTTGACGTTGGTACTCGCTGTTGACGTTGGTACTCGTTGACGTTGGTACTCGTTGTTGACATTGGTACTCGTTGTTGATGTTGGTACTCGTTGTTGATGTTGGTACTCGTTGTTGACGTTGGTACTCGTTGTTGACGTTGGTACTCGTTGTTGACGTTGGTACTCGTTGTCGTTTGTACTCGCTGTTGACGTTGGTACTCGTTGACGTTGGTACTCGTTGTTGACATTGGTACTCGTTGATGTTTGTACTCGCTGTTGACATTGGTACTCGTTGTTGATGTTGGTACTCGTTGTTGATGTTGGTACTCGTTGTTGACGTTGGTACTCGTTGTTGACGTTGGTACTCGTTGTTGACGTTGGTACTCGTTGTCGTTTGTACTCGCTGTTGACGTTGGTACTCGTTGACGTTGGTACTCGTTGTTGACATTGGTACTCATTGACGTTGGTACTCGTTGACGTTGGTACTCATTGACGTTGGTACTCGCTGTTGACGTTGGTACTCGCTGTTGCCGTTGGTACTCGCTGTTGATGTTGGTACTCACTGTTGACGTTGGTACTCGTTCACGTTGGTACTCGTTGTTGACGTTGGTACTCGTTGACGTTGGTACTCGTTGATGTTGGTACTCGCTGTTGACGTTGGTACTCGTTGATGTTGGTACTCACTGTTGACGTTGGTACTCGTTCACGTTGGTACTCGTTGTTGACGTTGGTACTCGTTGACGTTGGTACTCGTTGATGTTGGTACTCGTTGTTGACATTGGTACTCGTTGATGTTTGTACTCGCTGTTGACATTGGTACTCGTTGTTCATGTAGGTACTCGTTGATGTTGGTACTCGTTGTTGACATTGGTACTCGTTGATGTTTGTACTCGCTGTTGACATTGGTACTCGTTGATGTTTGTACTCGCTGTTGACATTGGTACTCGTTGTTCATGTAGGTACTCGTTGATGTTGGTACTCGTTGTTGACATTGGTACTCGTTGATGTTTGTACTCGCTGTTGACATTGGTACTCGTTGATGTTGGTACTCGTTGTTGACATTGGTACTCGTTGTTCACGTTGGTACTCGTTGACGTTTGTACTCGTTGTTGACGTTGGTACTCGTTGTTGATGTTGGTACTCGTTGACGTTGGTACTCGTTGTTGACGTTGGTACTCGTTGTTCATGTTGGTACTCGTTGACGTTGGTACTCGTTGTTGACGTTGGTACTCGTTGACGTTTGTACTCGTTGTTGACGTTGGTACTCGTTGTTGACGTTGGTACTCGTTGACGTTTGTACTCGTTGTTGATGTTGGTACTCGTTGTTGATGTTGGTACTCGTTGACGTTGGTACTCGTTGTTGACGTTGGTACTCGTTGTTGATGTTGGTACTCGTTGACGTTGGTACTCGTTGTTGACGTTGGTACTCGTTGACGTTTGTACTCGTTGTTGACGTTGGTACTCGTTGTTGATGTTGGTACTCGTTGACGTTGGTACTCGTTCTTGACGTTGGTACTTGTTGTTGATGTTGGTACTCGTTGTTGACGTTGGTACTCGTTGTTGACGTTGGTACTTGTTGTTGACGTTGGTACTCGTTCTTGACGTTGGTACTTGTTGTTGACGTTGGTACTCGTTGACGTTGGTACTCATTGTTGACGTTGGTACTCGCTGTTCATGTTGGTACTTGTTGTTGACGTTGGTACTCGTTCTTGACGTTGGTACTTGTTGTTGATGTTGGTACTCATTGACGTTGGTACTCGTTGTTGACGTTGGTACTCGTTGACGTTGGTACTCGTTGTTGACGTTGGTACTCGTTGTTGATGTTGGTACTCGTTGACGTTGGTACTCGTTCTTGACGTTGGTACTCGTTGTTGACGTTGGTACTCGTTGTTGACGTTGGTACTCGTTGTTGACGTTTGTACTCGTTGTTGACGTTGGTACTCGTTGTTGACGTTGGTACTCGTTGTTGACGTTGGTACTCGTTGTTGACGTTGGTACTCGTTGTTGACGTTGGTACTCATTGTTCACGTTGGTACTCGTTGTTGACGTTGGTACTCGTTGACATTGGTACTCGTTGTTGACGTTGGTACTCGTTGTTGACGTTGGTACTTGTTCGAGGCTACAATAGCTCCACTCCGTTAGCGTTACATGTGTAACTGAGCGTTCTGGGGTCAGGGGTCATCTTCTACAGAGCCTGACAGCTGTCAATAGACCTTGCAGCGTGTTTGAAAATGAGCAGAGCGTCGTGCCGCTGCTGACATTCTCTGGAGACGGAGCATTGACGACAGTGACAGTGAACGGCGGCAGTAGTGAACGGCGTGCGTGGACTACATGTGTGACTACAAGTTCTTTTCATCAATCATAACTTTTATTTCGGGTCTGGATCTGGGAGTGTTCCCACGTGGTCGAGATAAAATCAACATTCAGAAACATCGAATCCATCAGCAAACAGATAAAAATAGAATTCTCTCTGCAGGAAGCCTGATATTTAAAAGTACATTGATGCACTCTGCTCATGGTATTGACCTAACACACACACACACACACACACACACACACACACACACACACACACACACACACACATACTGAAGAAGTGGAAAGGTCAGACTCTTCAGCGCTGCAACCAATCAGCCAGTAGCTTTAACTGAAGCCTGTGGCGTCCTCTCAGAGAGAGAGGGAGAGAGAGGACGTCCTCTGACATGAAAGAGCGCGCGTCTCCTCTCAGAGCAGAAGAAGAAGAAGAAGAAGGAGGAGGTGATGACATTCACAGAAATATCATCAGAGTGACACGGAGAGCGAGAGCGGAGCTTCTGATCAGCGTCAGGTCAGACGAGAGGGCGTGATGTCAGGAACACGATGCAGACGTGACACACACACTGATCTGCCGCGCGCCACGGTTACATCCTGAACATATTACGCCAAGAAGAACCTTCATACAATATGCATCGCAACAGAACAATGTTTCTTCAAAGAGATCTAATCTGCTGATCATTATTTAAAATACATACAACTTTACAATGTTGGATATCCAAACTAAACCTCAAAAAAAAAATGTTTAAACACAACATACTCAGATGTTGGCATTTTCCCCGGATGTGGTTTCCTGCTGCTCTGAACGAGAACAAGGCGCTACGAGAACGTGGCAAGACTTCAGGTTCTGCGGACGAATCAGAGCAAAGCATGGAGCAAAGTTATAGGCAGGGTGTCCGCGCATCCTTAAAAAGTCTTAAATTTATGTATCTAAAATGAAGGCCTTAAAATGTCTTAAATTCATTAAAAATGTTATATGCTGGTCTTAAATACATTACTCAAAGGTCTTGTCGGGGCAGGACTATTTAATGTTATATATTTTTTTCTTTTTCTCGTGGAACTTTTCGAGAAGGAGATGTAGAGAGGCTACTTTCTTACTAGCTGCTGATGTAAATGGTTATCTGCATGCTTGCTAGCTAGTCTGCGACTATGGGTAAGTGCAAATTTATTGAGAGTTGGCTGGACGACGTCCGTTTTCGAAGTTGGCTCACGTCTGTTGCCAATCCTGACGAGGCCAGATGCATTCTGTGCAAAAGGACCTTCAAGCTCAGCACCATGGGGGTTAAGGCTGTCGAGAGCCAGTGCAAAAAGCACAAAAAGCACAAAACCGCTGCCAGGAGCCAACAGACCCCAGCCATATCACAGTTTTGCGTCTCTGCCCCGGGGCCAGTGCCGCAGACAACGGTCCCCGCTGCTACTAGCACTGACCTGAGAGCAGCATTTGGTGCGATACCAACACTGAAATCGGAGGTTTTGTGGATTTTAAACACAGTGGTCAAGCACCAGTCTTAGAACTCCAATGAGGGGATAGGAGATCTCTTCCATTTGATTTTCCCTGACTCACAAATCGCGAGCACGTTTACTTCTGGAAAGGACAAGATGGCCTATATAACTCATTTTGGACTAGCTCCTTTCATCAGAAGCAACAAGTCTTTTTTGTTTTAATGTTCGACGAGACTTTGAACCACGCCACTAAAAATAAGCAACTCGACGTGCACATACGATATTGGGTCAGAGATCAAGTGCATTCACGTTACTTGGGCTCGCAATTCATGGGAGTCTCATTGAGTGACACGCATGCTATGCTTGGGTTGTAATACAGCGGGATCCCCCAACCGTCGCCTATATTTATAATGTTTTTGGTCTTAAATTTAATTCAAGGTGGCATTAAAAAGGTCTTAAAAAGTCTTAAATTTGACTTGCTGAAACCTGCAGATACCCTGTATAGGACACGCCCACCTGGACGCTCTCTGCATTGGCTGCAAACAAAGCTGTCCAATCAGAGGAGAGTGGGCATATGGGGAGGCGAGGCTCTTAAAGAGACAGTAGCTGAAATGAAGCGTTTCAGGCAGAGGCTGAAATGAGGGATTTTACTGACACCAGTATCAGAAACATAAAGGAGGTTTTTGAGCTTCACATCTCATAACGCTGCTCAACAGGCATCTCAGAGTGACATCATTCATGGTGACAGTGAGTTTAATAGAGCTCCTTTAAGATTCTCCTTTTAAAGAGAGAATAATAGTGGGTGCATATCCAAGACAAGAAACGTACAAACTCACTTCACATCAGCAGAGTTTGTAATAAGTGGAGCATCGTTTGTTCTAGGAGGAATTAACAAAACAAAGGTTCTGTAACCTTTTGTGAAGCGTCTCCCCTCTGACATGTTTTTTAAATGTGCCGATGTGTTTAGGCTGAACCTCCTCTTAAATCTGACATTCACAACTCTAATTTGTCTGGCTTTGAAGACGAGAAATGTTTTCTGTAGTTTTCGGCAAATGTTAAAAAAGCTGAAGATAATTTGGTTTAATAACATCCTTTCAAACTGCATCCAGCAATTATCACAAACACATTTTATCCAGAAGAGCGTCGACAGAAGCGGTGAAAAAGTGACGTCTGACACTGAAGACACGTTTGTTGGACAAATATCTGCAGGGAATTGAAAACTTTATTCCCGTCTTCTTCCACTCAACTCGTTTGAAGGGGCGTGTTGTTCGGCTGCAGAGGATGCATCAAATTGATCGTTTGTTGGTTGGGAAAATAAGAACGACGCTTCAAAATAGGGCCGCCTTTGACGCGTCGCTGTGACAACTGGTCTTCAAATGTCCCCTCTGAAGGATGTAGCGCCTGGAATGGGACACAGCATCTTATGTTGAGTTTATTGACCAATCAGAGGCTGTGTTTCAAACTTTCCACCAATGAGTCAGTGCTGATCTCAAAGTGATTCTCTCTTATTAACGGTCATGCAAAGCCGCCGACGCTCCACACAGACGCTGAGCTCACCGGCGGCCATCTTGTGCACGCAGCTGCCGTCGTTAAAAGCAAGAATCTCTCCAGCCTCCTGTGGACAAAAGAGTTTGATTCTCTACGTTTCAACACAGCGGGAGGTAACCTCTGAGGAGGTCGTCATGCTGGGGCAAGCTCCGTCCAGCCGAGGCAAATCACAGCCTCATTTTACTGAGTGAGAGATCTTTGATTTAACACAGAAGCCTGAGCTGACCTCGAGCAGGAAACAGAACAGTCCAACGTGTCGAGGAGTCAGCTTAGAGAAAACACGAGGGTCGGGGGAGAAACGTCCTTGAAGCCGAACAAACGGCAGGAAATGGAACTGAACTTTGGATGAATCAGAGCTCTGAGAAAGAGGAGGGGAAGTGAAGGTAACACTTTAAACTCTGAGACAGATGGAGGGACAGGAAGATAAAGACTGAGGAGGAATCGTTTTGTGTCTCAGTGAGAGAACAGGATGGACACTCTGATCTCTGATTGTTCATAAATCGGTCTGAATTTAAAAATCGACATGGAATCGAAGCTTGAGTTACTGAAAGATTCACACTCGATCGAACCGAGTTCTGGTGTTGTATAGAGAACAAACCATATGATGTATTTTTGTAGACCCTGAAGTAGCATCTCCATGGGGTCTAACCAGAATCCTCCTCTGGGATGTTTTCATTGGATTTTGGATCATTGCAGAAAATAATCTGTGTGTTAAACACACGTTTCTGAAGCGTAGGCGTTTTGTTCAGCAGGATAATCTTCACAGATGAACGCCATTTTTATGATGTTTGAAGCGTTAATGCGGCCGACAGAAGTAAAAAGCTAACGTTATGCTACAAGCTAACTACACCACGGTCGGATGATTGTGACGTCACTAGCGTTCAGCTTCAGACGATCTCCGATAAACTAATCCACGTAGCTTAATAAATAGTTTACTAACATAATATTCACCTTAACCTAAAGATTAAACCTACAGGAGGAGTTGTTAGCAACCGCTAACAACCTGTATAAAAACACAGGTGATGTGAGTAATCTGGGCTCAGTCTGAAATGTCCTAAAAGGCCACCGTACAGAAACGAACGCTCGCTCTCTGCTCGGCCCCGTTTTCTATCCTCTTGTTTTCATTGCAGCTCTAAGAATAGAAAGTGAAATCAGCCGTGACTCCTGCTTCATGTGAGCATACGACCTCACACCTCCAGCGTCTGTCCTGCTGTCCAATCAGCTCGTGTCTTCACAGACGCCATGCTTCTCAAGTCCCCGAGTCTCGTCCAGGCTGAAGAAATGTGTTAGTGTTAGTCCGGACTCTAACACAGTCACGACTCTGAGCATCCCGTTAATGATGTTCTCTAAATCTGTGTCTCTGGTGTCAGTGGGATCCGACTCTGTCAGGCTGCTGAGTGTTACTGAGCACGTGCAGCTGCGTAAACACGCCGCAGAGCTCTCCCTGTGGGTTCAGAGCGATAACCTCATTTCAGGTCCGACGGGGGGCGAGAGGCATCTTCTCCATCAGAGGACGACAACGCCAACGCTTCCTGCTGCTGCTCTTATTAACAAAAACAATATCTAAAAGAGAGGAAGGAATGAAACTAAAAAACACACACAGATATTTAATCAATCTTTATTTGTAGATCGTGTTTCTGTATGTTTTAGACCGCCATCATTCCCTGAACTTTACTGAATAGTTTTATTCTCTTAAAGCAGCAGTATGTAACTCTGCCCCCTAGTGGTTAAAATGGGTACTGCAGTCTAAATTCTAAACATCATAGAGAGCTGTCCCCTCCCCTCCTCTCTAGAGTCCATGCTCACTCAGGTCACCATGTGGTGGACTCTGAAGCTTCAGTGTTTATCCAGCTCTGCATGGGTCTGTAAACCTTTCTGTGTTCTAACCTCTCTCCATTTTTCAAAAGCATCTCCAATATTGATCCTAGTTTGAGCACGTTTCTGCTCGTGGAGCTTATTAGAAACATGCAGAGGCTTTTTAGGTCGGGTACAATCACTTCTATCTGAACCACTTCTCTTGCCCGCTTCCATCGCTGCAACACCTGTTGACCTGATAACTGCTCTCATATCTGACAAACCGAGGGGCGTCCAAAACGGCCTTAAAAGCGCCTACCTTCTCTGGTCCAAACAAATCCAGAGCATTCAGGAGCAGAATCTAAAGTTAGAAGGAGGACATACTGGCTGCTGCATTGTTGTCAGAGAAGCCAGCACTTCAACATGTTTCCTTAATGATCAGATAGTAAGATGCCTTTATCATCTCACTCTCTACACATCTCACTGATTGGTCTTTAAAACAAAGACAAACTGATCTTCAGAGGTGTAATAAAGGTCTCTGCAGCCTGCAGTGTATCTAACGCTGAGTTAAATGTAAATAACCGATGAAGTATTTATTTAATGACTCTTCTTCCTTGGATTATTCTCACTGTGTACATACTTCCTGTTTGTGTCTGTAATGTGTTTCTCTCTGCACAAACATTAGTGTGGAGGGTGACAGAGGCCTGATTATGGCCCGTCATGATCCTGCATACAAATGGTTCAATTTGCTCTCTGTTTCTCCTCCACAGAATCTGGGACCTGCTGGACGATACGACGACAGGATAAAGTAAGTCCAGTCTCTTTACCTCCTTCTCCTCTGATCCCAGAACGCTCATGTGGTTTTACTCCTCCTGGTTTCTTCTCTGAACGCTGAAACTTCATCTCTCGGACGATCGATCAGACAAACCAGTTTGTTCTTCTTCATTTTCACTCTGAGTGAAATCAGAAGCGAGAGAAGCTTTGCAGACGTTGACATTAGTCTGAGCAGAAAAGCAGAATCTGTGTTTTGATTGGTTGAATCTGTCCAGACTCTGCTTGGTTAGTTTCTCTGCTGTGTATGATTGAACGTCTTCATGAGTAAATCTTCTGTTTGAAATCTTGAACTCACCACAGCACATAAATATTTGGTTTCTGAAAGTCATGCTTCTCTTGAAAAAGAAGTCTCACTCTGTGATTATTTTTGTTGTTGGATCCAAACAGATATCGATATTGTTTAATCAGAACGAGTATCATATGAAAGTTTAAAATCTTGGTTTGGTGATGTAAGCCTGGTGTTCAGATCCGTTTGTTTTAAATATCTCCTCACAGTCTGGAGGGTTTTTTTAACGGGTCATGAATGTATTAATAACGTCAGACGAGCAGGACACAAAAAATGTGTGTTCATATCAGCAGCACTCAGGGTCTCTCACGCACCTTTACATGGACAATTAAAGACTTTATATTAAGGTACTCAAGTGTTATGCATCCAGACGGCACTAATGGATTCTCACGGCCGCGAGGAGACGAAGAGCAGCACGCCGACTTTTAAAAGACGAGAAAAAATAAAAAGATCTTTCATTTAAAAGGGTGTGTCCAATCAGCTGTGTTAAACTCTGATCTGAGCGCGCTCAGTTTGGTCTCTTCAATTCACCCCACCGAGCTCCAAAGAGTCTGAAGACGACCTTTTTTATTCTGCTCCACGAACCACACACACACACACACACACACACACACACACACACACACACACACACCATCACAGTGTGTGTGTGTGTGTGTGTGTGTGTGTAGAATTAATGTGTGTGAGGTTAAGCCCCACAGAAACAAAGTCATGTTAAATTACAGACGGACGAGTAAGAGAGGAGTCAAAGAGGGATAAGAGATTTATTAATATACTGGTGTTTGTGTGTGTGTGTGTGTGTGTGTGTGTGTGTGTGTGTGTGTGTGTGTGTGTGTGTGTGTGTGTGTGT
>NC_083632.1:225529-228029 GCF_963584025.1 Labrus mixtus
TTTTAAAGAGCGAGAGATCTGATAACTGCTCTCCTTTTCTCTCTCTTTTTATCCGTCTGTCAGACTGAAACTGCTCTGTGTTTATTAAATTGTGAGAGGGTCTGCAGCGATGTGGGCGAGGAGCTTCAGGTAACAGAGAGACAGATCTGTTACACGAGGACAAGAGGGTCAAACTTTAGAGTTACTGCAGAGTTAGCAGGAGCACAGAAACAAACCGGATTCATAGCCGTGAGGATTACAAGTAAATGAATCTATATAATAACCAGCTGACTCCCTCTCACATCTAAAGACTTAGCCTGTTGTACTATTCTGTCCATCCATCCGTCCATTATCTTCCACGTACCCGAGGTCGTGCCGCGCTGACAGCAGGCTGAGCAAGTCGCCCCAGACGTCCCTCCCCGCTCCTTCAGGGGGGTCCTGAGGCGTTCCCAGGGAGTATACCAGTAATCCCTCTAGCAAGCTCTGGGACTACTTCTCCCAGTACGACGTGCCCAGAAGACCTCCAGAGGGAGACGTTCAGCAGGTGTCCTCGCCTCACTTGCTCCAAATTGCAACAAATGTGAGATCTGCTTTGTGACAAAATACCCGGATGTCGTATTCAGAAACTTGAGTGTAGGTAACAGGTTTATTTCTTCAAATTAGGTAAATCATGAGGGTAACAGAAGACACACATGGGGTTGAACATCCATGCTGAAAGACAAATCAAATAATATTAGCACAATAAACAAGTCAAATTAGATTTACTTTCTGAAGGAAATAAAGATAAATAAAGTACTTAGGATAAATTAAATCCTTAAATGTATACTGTTTAGTACCTACTGTTCAGTAGGCAGATATTTGTTCCTACTTCGTCTGATTTATTCAGTATGGAAGTGACGTCATTTACGTTTCCCAAACCGGCCGCATTCACCCGTTTTTTTTTTTTTTTTTGCTTATCTTTATTCAAGAAGAGTAATGCACATATACAGTCAGGTAAACAAAGAACAATATCACAATGTAAATCAAGTAAAAGATTAAATAACTAAATAACATACAGTACATAAAGAACAAATGAAAGACAGTAATATACAGAATATAAAATAAACCAATAAAGACACATTTAAATAGTGAAATCATTATTTAAATAGAGGGGGAAAGGTTTTATAATAATGCAGATATTTGTTTTATTTTCTGTTGTTAATTTAAAGTAGTGATTTCAGTCAGGACTTTAACTCTAGATTAAAAATTGATTAAATTAATCCATGCTCGTTTGTTTTGATTTGGAGGCGCACGTGACGTGACGATTTACGTTTCATTTCGCACAGCATTGTGGGTAAATACAATTCATTTCCTGAAAGAATGCATCCGATCCATACTGCATGAAACCAGGAAGTTAGTATCCATACTGAAATGTTCAGTATACTGAGGTGGACCCAAAAAATGACCACTGAATGACCACGAGAGTTCAGACTACTGAAACTCCTACTGAAAAGTACTGACTACTGAACTGTGGATATTATATTATATTATATTATTATATAAAGTACTGACTACTGAAGTGTGACTATTATATTATATTATTATATTATATTATATTATATTATATTATTATATTATATTATATTATATTATATTATAAAGTACTGACTACTGAACTGTGGATATTATATTATATTATATTATTATATAAAGTACTGACTACTGAAGTGTGACTATTATATTATATTATTATATTATATTATATTATATTATATTATTATATTATATTATATTATATTATATTATATTATAAAGTACTGACTACTGAACTGTGGATATTATATTATATTATTATATTATATTATATTATATTATATTATATTATATTATTATATTATATAAAGTACTGTCTACTGAACTGTGACAATTATATTATATTATATTATATTATTATATTATTATATAAAGTACTGACTACTGAACTGTGGATATTATATTATATTATTATATTATATTATATTATAAAGAACTGACTACTGAACTGTGACAATTATATTATATTATTATATTATATTATAAAGAACTGACTACTGAACTGTGACTATTATATTATATTATTATATTATATTATTATATTATATTATATTATTATATTATTATATTATATTATATTATATTATTATATTATATTATATTATATTATTATATTATTATATTATATTATAAAGAACTGACTACTGAACTGTGACTATTATATTATATTATTATATTATATTATATTATATTATTATATTATTATATTATATTATAAAGAACTGACTACTGAACTGTGACAATTATATTATTATATTATTATACTATATTATTATATTATTATATTATATTATAAAGTACTGACTACTGAACTGTGGGTATTATATTATATTATTATATTATTATACTATATTATTATATTATTATATTATATTATAAAGAACTGACTACTGAACTGTGACTATTATATTATATTATTATATTATATTATAAAGTACTGACTACTGAA